>NC_086447.1:552754300-553054300 GCF_028390025.1 Pseudophryne corroboree | reverse complement strand
TCACGGCTGTGGCTACCTCTGTGTCGGCACTCGGCAGCCCGTCCATAATTGTATATACCACCTAACCGTGGTTTTTTTTTCTTTCTTTATACATACATACTAGTTACGAGTATACTATCTCTTTATCAACCAGTCTATATATTAGCAGCAGACACAGTACAGTGCGGTAGTTCACGGCTGTGGCTACCTCTGTGTCGGCACTCGGCAGCCCGTCCATAATTGTATATACCACCTAACCGTGGGTTTTTTTTCTTTCTTTATACATACATACTAGTTACGAGTATACTATCTCTTTATCAACCAGTCTATATATTAGCAGCAGACACAGTACAGTGCGGTAGTTCACGGCTGTGGCTACCTCTGTGTCGGCACTCGGCAGCCCGTCCATAATTGTATATACCACCTAACCGTGGTTTTTTTTTCTTTCTTTATACATACATACTAGTTACGAGTATACTATCTCTTTATCAACCAGTCTATATATTAGCAGCAGACACAGTACAGTGCGGTAGTTCACGGCTGTGGCTACCTCTGTGTCGGCACTCGGCAGCCCGTCCATAATTGTATATACCACCTAACCGTGGTTTTTTTTTCTTTCTTTATACATACATACTAGTTACGAGTATACTATCTCTTTATCAACCAGTCTATATATTAGCAGCAGACACAGTACAGTGCGGTAGTTCACGGCTGTGGCTACCTCTGTGTCGGCACTCGGCAGCCCGTCCATAATTGTATATACCACCTAACCGTGGTTTTTTTTTCTTTCTTTATACATACATACTAGTTACGAGTATACTATCTCTTTATCAACCAGTCTATATATTAGCAGCAGACACAGTACAGTGCGGTAGTTCACGGCTGTGGCTACCTCTGTGTCGGCACTCGGCAGCCCGTCCATAATTGTATATACCACCTAACCGTGGTTTTTTTTTCTTTCTTTATACATACATACTAGTTACGAGTATACTATCTCTTTATCAACCAGTCTATATATTAGCAGCAGACACAGTACAGTGCGGTAGTTCACGGCTGTGGCTACCTCTGTGTCGGCACTCGGCAGCCCATCCATAATTGTATATACCACCTAACCGTGGTTTTTTTTTCTTTCTTTATACATACATACTAGTTACGAGTATACTATCTCTTTATCAACCAGTCTATATATTAGCAGCAGACACAGTACAGTGCGGTAGTTCACGGCTGTGGCTACCTCTGTGTCGGCACTCGGCAGCCCGTCCATAATTGTATATACCACCTAACCGTGGTTTTTTTTTCTTTCTTTATACATACATACTAGTTACGAGTATACTATCTCTTTATCAACCAGTCTATATATTAGCAGCAGACACAGTACAGTGCGGTAGTTCACGGCTGTGGCTACCTCTGTGTCGGCACTCGGCAGCCCGTTCATAATTGTATATACCACCTAACCGTGGTTTTTTTTTCTTTCTTTATACATACATACTAGTTACGAGTATACTATCTCTTTATCAACCAGTCTATATATTAGCAGCAGACACAGTACAGTGCGGTAGTTCACGGCTGTGGCTACCTCTGTGTCGGCACTCGGCAGCCCGTCCATAATTGTATATACCACCTAACCGTGGTTTTTTTTTCTTTCTTTATACATACATACTAGTTACGAGTATACTATCTCTTTATCAACCAGTCTATATATTAGCAGCAGACACAGTACAGTGCGGTAGTTCACGGCTGTGGCTACCTCTGTGTCGGCACTCGGCAGCCCGTCCATAATTGTATATACCACCTAACCGTGGTTTTTTTTTCTTTCTTTATACATACATACTAGTTACGAGTATACTATCTCTTTATCAACCAGTCTATATATTAGCAGCAGACACAGTACAGTGCGGTAGTTCACGGCTGTGGCTACCTCTGTGTCGGCACTCGGCAGCCCGTCCATAATTGTATATACCACCTAACCGTGGTTTTTTTTTCTTTCTTTATACATACATACTAGTTACGAGTATACTATCTCTTTATCAACCAGTCTATATATTAGCAGCAGACACAGTACAGTGCGGTAGTTCACGGCTGTGGCTACCTCTGTGTCGGCACTCGGCAGCCCGTCCATAATTGTATACTAGTATCCAATCCATCCATCTCCATTGTTTACCTGAGGTGCCTTTTAGTTGTGCCTATTAAAATATGGAGAACAAAAATGTTGAGGTTCCAAAATTAGGGAAAGATCAAGATCCACTTCCACCTCGTGCTGAAGCTGCTGCCACTAGTCATGGCCGAGACGATGAAATGCCTGCAACGTCGTCTGCCAAGGCCGATGCCCAATGGCATAGTACAGAGCATGTCAAAACCAAAACACCAAATATCAGTAAAAAAAGGACTCCAAAACCTAAAATAAAATTGTCGGAGGAGAAGCGTAAACTTGCCAATATGCCATTTACCACACGGAGTGGCAAGGAACGGCTGAGGCCCTGGCCTATGTTCATGGCTAGTGGTTCAGCTTCACATGAGGATGGAAGCACTCAGCCTCTCGCTAGAAAACTGAAAAGACTCAAGCTGGCAAAAGCACCGCAAAGAACTGTGCGTTCTTTGAAATCCCAAATCCACAAGGAGAGTCCAATTGTGTCGGTTGCGATGCCTGACCTTCCCAACACTGGACGTGAAGAGCATGCGCCTTCCACCATTTGCACGCCCCCTGCAAGTGCTGGAAGGAGCACCCGCAGTCCAGTTCCTGATAGTCAGATTGAAGATGTCAGTGTTGAAGTACACCAGGATGAGGAGGATATGGGTGTTGCTGGCGCTGGGGAGGAAATTGACCAGGAGGATTCTGATGGTGAGGTGGTTTGTTTAAGTCAGGCACCCGGGGAGACACCTGTTGTCCGTGGGAGGAATATGGCCGTTGACATGCCAGGTGAAAATACCAAAAAAATCAGCTCTTCGGTGTGGAGGTATTTCACCAGAAATGCGGACAACAGGTGTCAAGCCGTGTGTTCCCTTTGTCAAGCTGTAATAAGTAGGGGTAAGGACGTTAACCACCTCGGAACATCCTCCCTTATACGTCACCTGCAGCGCATTCATAATAAGTCAGTGACAAGTTCAAAAACTTTGGGTGACAGCGGAAGCAGTCCACTGACCAGTAAATCCCTTCCTCTTGTAACCAAGCTCACGCAAACCACCCCACCAACTCCCTCAGTGTCAATTTCCTCCTTCCCCAGGAATGCCAATAGTCCTGCAGGCCATGTCACTGGCAAGTCTGACGAGTCCTCTCCTGCCTGGGATTCCTCCGATGCATCCTTGCGTGTAACGCCTACTGCTGCTGGCGCTGCTGTTGTTGCCGCTGGGAGTCGATGGTCATCCCAGAGGGGAAGTCGTAAGCCCACTTGTACTACTTCCAGTAAGCAATTGACTGTTCAACAGTCCTTTGCGAGGAAGATGAAATATCACAGCAGTCATCCTACTGCAAAGCGGATAACTGAGTCCTTGACAACTATGTTGGTGTTAGACGTGCGTCCGGTATCCGCCGTTAGTTCACAGGGAACTAGACAATTTATTGAGGCAGTGTGCCCCCGTTACCAAATACCATCTAGGTTCCACTTCTCTAGGCAGGCGATACCGAGAATGTACACGGACGTCAGAAAAAGACTCACCAGTCTCCTAAAAAATGCAGTTGTACCCAATGTCCACTTAACCACGGACATGTGGACAAGTGGAGCAGGGCAGGGTCAGGACTATATGACTGTGACAGCCCACTGGGTAGATGTATGGACTCCCGCCGCAAGAACAGCAGCGGCGGCACCAGTAGCAGCATCTCGCAAACGCCAACTCTTTCCTAGGCAGGCTACGCTTTGTATCACCGCTTTCCAGAATACGCACACAGCTGAAAACCTCTTACGGCAACTGAGGAAGATCATCGCGGAATGGCTTACCCCAATTGGACTCTCCTGTGGATTTGTGGCATCGGACAACGCCAGCAATATTGTGTGTGCATTAAATATGGGCAAATTCCAGCACGTCCCATGTTTTGCACATACCTTGAATTTGGTGGTGCAGAATTTTTTAAAAAACGACAGGGGCGTGCAAGAGATGCTGTCGGTGGCCAGAAAAATTGCGGGACACTTTCGGCGTACAGGCACCACGTACAGAAGACTGGAGCACCACCAAAAACTACTGAACCTGCCCTGCCATCATCTGAAGCAAGAAGTGGTAACGAGGTGGAATTCAACCCTCTATATGCTTCAGAGGTTGGAGGAGCAGCAAAAGGCCATTCAAGCCTATACAATTGAGCACGATATAGGAGATGGAATGCACCTGTCTCAAGTGCAGTGGAGAATGATTTCAACGTTGTGCAAGGTTCTGATGCCCTTTGAACTTGCCACACGTGAAGTCAGTTCAGACACTGCCAGCCTGAGTCAGGTCATTCCCCTCATCAGGCTTTTGCAGAAGAAGCTGGAGGCATTGAAGAAGGAGCTAAAAGGGAGCGATTCCGCTAGGCATGTGGGACTTGTGGATGCAGCCCTTAATTCGCTTAACAAGGATTCACGGGTGGTCAATCTGTTGAAATCAGAGCACTACATTTTGGCCACCGTGCTCGATCCTAGATTTAAAGCCTACCTTGGATCTCTCTTTCCGGCAGACACAGGTCTGCTGGGGTTGAAAGACCTGCTGGTGACAAAATTGTCAAGTCAAGCGGAACGCGACCTGTCAACATCTCCTCCTTCACATTCTCCCGCAACTGGGGGTGCGAGGAAAAGGCTCAGAATTCCGAGCCCACCCGCTGGCGGTGATGCAGGGCAGTCTGGAGCGACTGCTGATGCTGACATCTGGTCCGGACTGAAGGACCTGACAACGATTACGGACATGTCGTCTACTGTCACTGCATATGATTCTCTCAACATTGATAGAATGGTGGAGGATTATATGAGTGACCGCATCCAAGTAGGCACGTCACACAGTCCGTACTTATACTGGCAGGAAAAAGAGGCAATTTGGAGGCCCTTGCACAAACTGGCTTTATTCTACCTAAGTTGCCCTCCCACAAGTGTGTACTCCGAAAGAGTGTTTAGTGCCGCCGCTCACCTTGTCAGCAATCGGCGTACGAGGTTACATCCAGAAAATGTGGAGAAGATGATGTTCATTAAAATGAATTATAATCAATTCCTCCGCGGAGACATTGACCAGCAGCAATTGCCTCCACAAAGTACACAGGGAGCTGAGATGGTGGATTCCAGTGGGGACGAATTGATAATCTGTGAGGAGGGGGATGTACACGGTGATATATCGGAGGGTGAAGATGAGGTGGACATCTTGCCTCTGTAGAGCCAGTTTGTGCAAGGAGAGATTAATTGCTTCTTTTTTGGGGGGGGTCCAAACCAACCCGTCATATCAGTCACAGTCGTGTGGCAGACCCTGTCACTGAAATGATGGGTTGGTTAAAGTGTGCATGTCCTGTTTTGTTTATACAACATAAGGGTGGGTGGGAGGGCCCAAGGACAATTCCATCTTGCACCTCTTTTTTCTTTTCTTTTTCTTTGCATCATGTGCTGATTGGGGAGGGTTTTTTTGGAAGGGACATCCTGCGTGACACTGCAGTGCCACTCCTAGATGGGCCCGGTGTTTGTGTCGGCCACTAGGGTCGCTAATCTTACTCACACAGTCAGCTACCTCATTGCGCCTCTTTTTTTCTTTGCGTCATGTGCTGTTTGGGGAGGGTTTTTTGGAAGGGACATCCTGCGTGACACTGCAGTGCCACTCCTAGATGGGCCCGGTGTTTGTGTCGGCCACTAGGGTCGCTAATCTTACTCACACAGCTACCTCATTGCGCCTCTTTTTTTCTTTGCGTCATGTGCTGTTTGGGGAGGGTTTTTTGGAAGGGACATCCTGCGTGACACTGCAGTGCCACTCCTAGATGGGCCCGGTGTTTGTGTCGGCCACTAGGGTCGCTAATCTTACTCACACAGCTACCTCATTGCGCCTCTTTTTTTCTTTGCGTCATGTGCTGTTTGGGGAGGGTTTTTTGGAAGGGACATCCTGCGTGACACTGCAGTGCCACTCCTAGATGGGCCCGGTGTTTGTGTCGGCCACTAGGGTCGCTAATCTTACTCACACAGTCAGCTACCTCATTGCGCCTCTTTTTTTCTTTGCGTCATGTGCTGTTTGGGGAGGGTTTTTTGGAAGGGACATCCTGCGTGACACTGCAGTGCCACTCCTAGATGGGCCCGGTGTTTGTGTCGGCCACTAGGGTCGCTAATCTTACTCACACAGCTACCTCATTGCGCCTCTTTTTTTCTTTGCGTCATGTGCTGTTTGGGGAGGGTTTTTTGGAAGGGACATCCTGCGTGACACTGCAGTGCCACTCCTAGATGGGCCCGGTGTTTGTGTCGGCCACTAGGGTCGCTAATCTTACTCACACAGCTACCTCATTGCGCCTCTTTTTTTCTTTGCGTCATGTGCTGTTTGGGGAGGGTTTTTTGGAAGGGACATCCTGCGTGACACTGCAGTGCCACTCCTAGATGGGCCCGGTGTTTGTGTCGGCCACTAGGGTCGCTAATCTTACTCACACAGCTACCTCATTGCGCCTCTTTTTTTCTTTGCGTCATGTGCTGTTTGGGGAGGGTTTTTTGGAAGGGCCATCCTGCGTGACACTGCAGTGCCACTCCTAGATGGGCCCGGTGTTTGTGTCGGCCACTAGGGTCGCTAATCTTACTCACACAGCTACCTCATTGCGCCTCTTTTTTTCTTTGCGTCATGTGCTGTTTGGGGAGGGTTTTTTGGAAGGGCCATCCTGCGTGACACTGCAGTGCCACTCCTAGATGGGCCCGGTGTTTGTGTCGGCCACTAGGGTCGCTAATCTTACTCACACAGCTACCTCATTGCGCCTCTTTTTTTCTTTGCGTCATGTGCTGTTTGGGGAGGGTTTTTTGGAAGGGACATCCTGCGTGACACTGCAGTGCCACTCCTAGATGGGCCCGGTGTTTGTGTCGGCCACTAGGGTCGCTAATCTTACTCACACAGCTACCTCATTGCGCCTCTTTTTTTCTTTGCGTCATGTGCTGTTTGGGGAGGGTTTTTTGGAAGGGACATCCTGCGTGACACTGCAGTGCCACTCCTAGATGGGCCCGGTGTTTGTGTCGGCCACTAGGGTCGCTTATCTTACTCACACAGCGACCTCGGTGCAAATTTTAGGACTAAAAATAATATTGTGAGGTGTGAGGTATTCAGAATAGACTGAAAATGAGTGTAAATTATGGTTTTTGAGGTTAATAATACTTTGGGATCAAAATGACCCCCAAATTCTATGATTTAAGCTGTTTTTTAGTGTTTTTTGAAAAAAACACCCGAATCCAAAACACACCCGAATCCGACAAAAAAAATTCGGTGAGGTTTTGCCAAAACGCGTTCGAACCCAAAACACGGCCGCGGAACCGAACCCAAAACCAAAACACAAAACCCGAAAAATTTCAGGCGCTCATCTCTACTTGTAATAGCTTTGCCATGTTGTAGAAATTGTGATATTCATCAAATTCCGAAAATTCATTATTTTTGGAATGTGATTGAGAAACTGTTCACTATCCTGAGATGGCGTTCAGTTTCCCGAATGTCCTCAAGTTGCCATTAACACGGCAGCATATGCAGGAAAGAGATCTTTTCAGATCCCTCCCTGCTGTTTCTCCACTATCGCCAGCAGATTAGCTGTACCACTGCAGACGGTGTCATCAATTCACCCTGCTACACAAAGCCCCTCTCACCTGGGCACCCCACCGTGTACAGCTTACACGGCCCCCACTGTACATGTGAGTGACAACTGCAGTGGGGGGTGGACTATGTAGTTTACAGCTGCAGGGTTAGTGGTGGTGGTGGTGGTGGTGGTGGGGGCAGGGGGTATGGACGACTGCGCATTGTTGGGAAGACCTCATGGATGCCTCAACTGCGCCAGAGGGGGTTGGGATATACGTTTTTCAGAAGTGATATATTTGGAAGGGAGTCATGATGAATTTTTAAAAAAATTGGGAAATGAAAGAATGAGAATTGACCCAGGCCCCCAACAAGCCTCTCCAACAAGGCTGGGTCCAGTTATTAGTACCCGCTCTCCACCTCTCTCTGCGCCACTGTTAACTTTACATATACCTCGTATTACTATTAATAAACATAATTCCCACATGATTGTACAACTCGATGGGACTCCAGCTAACTCCAAAGAATTTCTTGATAAAAAAAAATATTTTTAGAAGCTGAGGATTAATCATTGTTCACATTAAGTTCCTCTTAAAAATGTTCTTTAGTTCCTCTCATCTGGGATTTTGCCAAGGACACGTTTCTGGGTAAGGAAGGAGCTAGGTGAGAGGTTACACAAATGAATGAAGAGCTTTCTGATAATGTTATGATGAAAGATACATGGGTGAGGACTGTTGTCTTTGTGTGAGATCTTTCCTCCAGTTGTACTGAAGGTCATGATGCTGAGATAAAATTGCAAATCATATGGCAGCCTCGTGACACAAACTGCATAGTGGTCGAAGCCCTGATTAGTCCGAGCGCTGCTCTCATTTCCTTTTTTGGCTAATCTGATTTCTATTTTAAGAATTCAGTGAGGAGGGGAAGGGTAAAATAAGGAAACAGTTCCCAGTTAAATTTCCTGGTATGTATGATCAATGATATCTCTGTAGAATGATGGTTATGATGAATAGGATGTCACAGGCTAGAAGAAAGGGCTTTTCAGATATCATTATTTAATGGATTGCATTATTTGCATGATGGGGTCACATACTAGAGGCTGTCAACTAAAGCACAAATTCAATTTAATTTATTAGATGGAGGGTTTATAAGATCACGAGTAGTCCTGACAGTCATAAAGTCATGAGCCCTGAAAGAATTTGGGTTAATATAGGTTAATAATGTTAGGTCACTGAAGGATATACTATATATGTAACATACATCCCTATGATGTGTGATTTCTCGTGCTAGTAATATTTAAAGTAAAATTGTTTTCCGTACTGTGATTATCTAAGCTGCTCAATGCAGAGCCGGCCCTGACCAATATGATGCCCTAGGCAAGATTTTGGCTGGTGCCCCCTAGCACCACCGCTGGTTCCGCCTCTGACCTTGCACCTCTTTCCCAGCACCATCACCCCTCACCCATAGCAGTCCTTGTACCCCCTATATTTTAAATAGGAACAGTTTGCACATTTGGCGCACAGCCCAAAAAGGGGTGTGTTTTTGCTGGCAAGGGGCATGGCCACACAATAGTAACCCCAATTCCAATTACGCCACACAGTACTGCAACTTTATTCACATTTGATCATGCGATAGTGTCCATAATTCATATTACATCCCACAGTGGTATCACTTTACATTATAAACATTACTCCTCACAGTAGAGCCTCTTATTCACATTACATCACACTGAATTGCTCCTCATTCACATTACACCACACCCTATTGCTCTTTATTTACATTAGACGACACAGTAGTGCCCTTTCTATATGCAACGCCACATAGTAGAGCACCTTATACACATAATGCCACACATTAGTAATGCATTTATACCCATAATTCAACACAGTAATGCCCCTTACACATATGAGTCACATTATTAATGTCCTTATAAACATAATGCGCCTTACACATTATTACAACCTTTATAAATGCCCTTTTACAAATAATGTACCTTACACATAAGCTGTACATTATTAATGCCCTTATACACATAATGACACACATAGTGCCCCCTACACATTTGCTGCACATTATTAGTGCCCCTATACACATAATGACATACATACAGTAGTACCCTGTTACATATATGCCGCACATTATTAATGCCCTTATACACATAATGACACACATAGTGCCCCTTACACATATGTTGCACATTATTAATGCATTTTAACATGACCCAAATAATGCTCCTTACACATATTCTGAACACTACTGCACAACCAACCCACCTGCACACAGCACTCACACTTCCACTAACACTGTGACCTCTGCCTCTGCTTGGATAAAGATGTATCCTCATAAATCTTGCATCAATGCTAACGTCGGGCACCTTTTTTTTTATGAAAATGCATCTTATTTGCATTGATATGTGGCTAGGATGCACAAGCAACTTCTGCCGATTAAAATGATATGCAGCATGCCTATATACCAGGCATTCCCAACCACGGTCCCCAAGACACACTAACAGTGCAGATTTTAGTGATATCCAGGCTGCAGCACAGGTGACTTAATTACTAGTAGCTCATTTATTTTGATTTAACCATCTGTGCTGCAGCCTGGATATCACTAAAACCTGCACTGTTGGTGTGCCTTGAGGACCGTGGTTGGGAATGCCTGCTATATACTGTGTGAGACTGTGGCTGTATCTGCATATGAAATGCTACACACAGAATATTGGCATGCTGTATATCATTTTAATCAGCAGAAGCTGCTGATGCCCCTAGTCATATCAAATGCCCTAGGCAATTGCCTAGTTTGCCTATGCCTATGGCCGGCTCTGGCTCAATGAAAATATTACAAGTTAAAAGGGGTAGGAAATTGAGCGCTAATTATGCTTGGCATCTGAAAATAAAAATTTGATTAGTGATTTAAAAACAATGGCCCTTATTCCGAGTTGATCGCTCGCTGCTGTTGTTCGCAGCACAGCGATCAGGCTAAAAATCTGCATTTCTGCGCATGCGTACGGGCCGCAGTACGCACGCGCGAAGTACTTTCATACAAAACTATGCAGTTTTACACAAGGGCGAGCAACGCTTTTCTGTCGCTCTGTTGATCGGTGAGTGATTGACAGGAAGTGGGTGTTTCTGGGTGGTAACTGACCGTTTTCCGGGAGTGTGCTAAAAAACGCAGGCGTGTCATGTAAAAACGCAGGCGTGTCATGTAAAAACGCAGGCGTGTCAGGTAAATACGCAGGCGTGCCTGGGGAAACGGGGGAGTGGCTGGCCGAACGCAGGGCGTGTTTGTGACGTCAAAGCAGGAACTAAACTGTCTGCAGTGATCGCAAGGTAGGAGTAGGTTTGGAGCTGCTCAGAAACTGCAGGAACATTTTTACGAGCAGTTCTGCTAACCTTTCGGTCGCACTTCTGCTAAGCTAAGATACACTCCCAGAGGGCGGCGGCCTAGCGTTTGCACTGCTGCTAAAAGCAGCTAGCGAGCGATCAACTCGGAATGAGGGCCAATATGTTCCTGTTTAGGGGGGTCATTCCGACCTGTTCGCTCGCTGCGTTTTGACGCAGCAGAGCGAATGGGTCCCTACTGCGCATGCACTGGCGCCATAGTGCGCCTGCGCATGCGGGACGGCTGAAGGCCGTAGCAGGATAGCGATCACCTCTGCCTGATTGACAGGCAAAGGTGATCGATGGGCGGGAGGTGGCGAAACGGCGGCGTTTGGCTGCCGTTTCGTAGGTGCGATCTGGCCAATGCAGGCGTGGCCGGACCGAACGGGGGGCGGGCCGCAGTGGCTGCGTGACGTCATACGCAGCCGCTGCGGGCCAGGGAGCGAGGAGTAGCTCCCGTCTAGCACGCTAAAGCTGCGCTGGCCGGGAGTTACTCCTGAAGTGCAAAGGCATCGCCGCTATGTGATGCCTTTGCATTTTTGCGAGAGGGGGCAGACTGACATGCGGGGCAGACTAGCCCGGTGCTGGGCGTCCCCCCGCATGTCAGGAAAGATGATCATAGCTGTGCTAAATTTTGCACAGCTACGATCAACTCGGAATGACCCCCTTAGTACAGATGAGCGGGTTCGGTTCCATGAGAACCTAACCCCCCAGAACTTCATGCTCTGAGCCCAGATCTGAGTCTGACTCGGGACATCCCGCCAGACTCGGAAACCGTAAGGAGGCAAAACATCATTATCCCACTGTCGGAATCTCGCAAGTTTTGGAATCCATATAAACAGACGTGCTTTGCCACCATTTTCAGGACTTGGAGAGTGAGGGAGACAGACCTCTGTCTCTCTCTGTGGGTGGTGGTGTCGGGTGAGGTTAGTGTTTGCTCTGTAGGGGTGCTGCTGCAGTCACTGTGGTGTACCTGTGCTGTGTTAGCAGTGCTGTCCTGGCTGTCACTGGTGTTTCATGTGCTGCAGCTGTACATGGGTGTTGCTGTCCTGGCTGTCACTGTGGTGTACAGGGTGCAGGGGCACTGTCCTCCTGTATGCTGTAAAATATAGGAATGCTGCTGGCCTTGTATATTGTAAAAATTCAGGGGTGCAGTTGTTAAAACTTAAAAGCACACTGCTCCTGTATGCTGTAAAATATAGGGGTGCTGCTGGCCCTGTATGTTGTAAAAATTCAGTGGTGCAGTTGTTAAAAATTAAAAGCACACTGCTACTGTATGCTGTAAAATATAGGGGCGCTGCTGGCCCTGTATGTTGTAAAAATTCAGGGGTGCAGTTGTTAAAAATTAAAAGCACACTGCTACTGTATGCTGTAAAATATAGGGGCGCTGCTGGCCCTGTATGTTGTAAAAATTCAGGGGTGCAGTTGTTAAAAATTAAAAGCACACTGGTGGGGGAGGGGGCGGGTCTGAGGATGAGGACGACATCTTGCCACTGTAAAGCCAGTTTGTGCAAGGAAAGATTAATTGTTTATTTTTTGGTGGGGGCCTAAACAGACCAATCATTTCAGCCAGAGTCGTGTGGGAGACCCTGTCGCTGAAATTATTGGTTTGTTGAAGTGTGCATGTCCTGTTTATACAACATAAGGGTGGGTGAGAGGGCCCGAGGACAATTCCATCTTGCACCTCTTTTTTTTCTTTACATTATGTGCTCTTTGGGGCCTAGTTTTTAACTGCCATCTTGTCTACCACTGCAGTGCCACTCCTAGATGGGCCAGGTGTTTGTTCCTCCCACATGTGTCGCTTAGCTTAGTCATCCAGCTACCTCGTTGCACCTCTTTATTTTCTTTGCATTATGTGCTCTTTGGGGCCTAGTTTTTAAAACTGCCATCCTGGCTGCCACTGCAGTGCCACTCCTAGATGGGCCAGGTGTTTGTACCACCCACTTGTGTCGCTTAGCTTAGTCATCCAACTATCTTTGTGCAACGTTTTGGCCTAAAAACAATATTGTGAGGTGTTCAGAATAGACTGGAAATGAGTGGAAATTAATCTTATTAAGGTTAATAATACCGTAGGATCGAAATTACCCCCAAATTCTGTGATTTTGGCTGTTTTTATGGTTTTCTCAAAAATCATCCAGATCCAAAACCAAAACCCGAAAAGTGCCCGTCGCACATCTCTACTTTGTAAGAACAAGTATGGTAGCATGGGGTGTATAGTCTTGTTGTTCCTGACCCTAACTCACCCTGTCTTTAGCGTCACTTGCGGTAATCCTCAGCCTGTCCACGGCAATCTGTGGCTCCGGATGTGTTGCCGCCTTCCTCCCGCTGCATCCAGCGGGCGGCAGGGAGCGGAATGATGATGTCACTCGGCGGGCGCTGGGTTTTACAGGTGGTGGTCTGTAATGCCTCCTTGCTGCCCTGGCTAGTCTCCAACAAGTTTCCTGCATGTACTGCACTTTTTCAATAATGACAATGATTGGAAATAGATCCGGTATTTATAGGGGAAAAATGTATTGCTTTTTGTTAAAAACCCAGAACTTCCGGTCCGGAAATGCTTGAATCCAGTGGGAACCACATGTTTTTGGTTTGCTTATAAATGCTATGTCAAAACTCAGAATAAAAATATTTTAAAAGTATATAAAAATTTAATTCATGGTGCCATGCTCTATATTGTCTAAAGAAGAAAAAGAAGCAATAAAATAACTAAACAGGGATGAACAAATAGTCATTAAACCAGCAGATAAGGGAGGAGGAGTGGTAACCATGGAATGTACCCAATAGGACCAGGAGGTGAATCGCCTACTATCAGATATAACAACATACGAAGCCTTATCCAAAGATCCCACTATGGAATTCACAAAAGAACTCAAGGAATATCTAGAAGAAGGCTTAGGTATGGGCATTATAACAAAGAAAGAATTCAACTTCATATTACAAGAAAATCCAAAGATACCCACTTTCTATTTCCTTCCAAAAATCCACAAACATCCAACAAATCCGCCAGGCCGCCCTATTGTATCAGGGATAAATTCAATCACATCAAATCTGTCAAAGTATACTGATTTTTTCTCCAGACACTGGTTTCACAACAGAAAAGTAATTTAAAAGATACCACAAGCATATTACAGAAACTGGAAATCCTACAATGGAAATAAAATGATACATTATGCACCACTGATGTAAAGTCACTCTACACATGGATTGCACATGAGATCAGCTGTTCTCATTCCAGACATTACCTATCCACGGAAACAGAATTGTCTAATTAGCAAATAAACCTTATCATGGCAAATATTGATTTCGTCCTGATGCATAACTATTTTTGGTACGATGGAACGTTTTACCTACAGAAGTGTGGAACTGCAATGGGCCCACACTGGCACCCATCTATGCCAATCTGTGTATCTCAAAATGGGAATATGACTTTGGGGGTAATTCAGACCTGATCACTGCTGTGCGTTTTTGCACAGCGGGCAATCAAATCCGAACTGCACATGCGTATGCACCACAATGCGCAGACGCGACAGACAGCTAAAAAAGGGATCGCCAGTCAGCGAAGGATCCATTTGCATGGGCGTTCGCAAGGAGATTTTCAGGGAGTGTCTGGAAAAATGCTGGCAGTACCAAGCATTTGAAGGGAGGGTGTCTAACGTCAAATCCGGTCCTGAACATCCTGATGTGATTGCAGTGGCTCAGTAAATTCTGGGCTGTGCAGAGAGTACACAAAATCAGTTTGTGCAGCTCTGCAACACATGCATCTGCACACTTACACAACAAAAATACACTTCCCCTGTAGGCGGCGACTTTCTGATTGCAGGGATGCAAAAATCGTTGCCTAGCGATCCAGTTTGAATTACCCCCTTTATTTGGACAAACAACATATATAATAACAACCTTATATGTTGGTACCGGTACATCGATGATGTATTCTTTGTCTGGGTTGACTGGATGATCAACTGGAATAATTTAAGAAACACATCAATAATAATACGATCAACTTAGAATTCACTACCATCTCAAGTAAAACAGAAATAGTGTTCCTTGACTTAGAAATATACGTGAAGAACAATACAATTCAAACAAGAACCCACACCAAACCAGTGAATGGAAACAGCATACTCCCTACCACAAGTAATCACCACAGAAATTGGATTTCTAATATCCCGAAAGGAGAATTCCAAAGAATCAGACGAAATTGCACAGACCAGGATACATACATGACGCAAAGCAAAAAAATGATGGAAAACTTCATCAAAAAAGGTTACAAAAAAGAAATATTACAACTATAAATCAGTTACACAAATAGAAAGAAAAGAAATGTTGAAATACAAAGTAAAAACAAAAGAAGAAGCTCCAATTATCCCATTCATAACACAGTTCAATAGCAACACAAAAATCATAGAAATCATGGTCTGAAAACACTGGCATGTGTTACAATGAGATGAAGTCCTAAAACCACTGATTCCAGAAAGACCTCAGATAATATATCGTTGAGCAAAAAATATGAAGCAAGAATTAGTCTCCAGTTTCTTACCAGTAAAAGATAATCTTACAACACTGCGAACTTCAAAAGGATACCATACATGTCTGAACTGCAAATGACAACGAACAAACAACAAGGACAATAACCAACTTTAAGTCATATACCACTGGAAAGATGTATTGAATTAAAGATAATTTAATGTGTGACACCGAATGTGTTCAATTAAAGATAATTTAATGTGTGACATTTAATGTGTGACTACCTGGCAAAATGTCCCTGTGGCATCCAATACGTTGGGCAAACAAAAAGGAAAGCCAAAATAAGATTTGCTGAGCATATATACAATATTAAGAGAGGCTTAACAACACATAGTTTAGCAAATAATTTCATAGAAACACATAATAAAAATCCTGCTGGAATAAAATTCATAATAATACAGAAAGTAAAAAGGAATTGGAGAGGAGGAGATATCGTGACAGAATTAAAAAAAGACTGAAAGTAGATGGATTTTTTTTTTAGCTCAAAACACTACAACCTCAAGGCCATAATATAGAAATTCAACTTAATGTATTTTTATAACTTCACATAAATAAAGTACATTTTCTCATTATATAGAGCATGGCACCATGAATTCAATTTTTATATATTTTTAAAATATTTTTATTCTGAGTTTTGACATAGAATTCATAAGGAAACCAAAACATGTTATTCCCGCTGGATTCAACCATTTCCGGACCATAAGATCCGGGTTTTTAACAAAAAACAATAAAGTCTTCCCCTATAAATACCGGATCTATTTCCAACCATTATCATCTTTGAAAAAGCGCAGTACACGCATGAAACACGTTGGTGACTACTACTATCCACGGCCGCAAGAAGGCATTACAGACCACCCAACGTAAGACCCAGCGCCCACCGAGTGACAACATCGTCCAGCTCCCCGCCGCCCGCTAGACGCAGAGGGAGGAAGGCGGCAACACATCTGGAGACGTGGACAGGCTGAGGAATACCGCAAGTGTCGCTAAAGGCAGGGTAAGTTAGGGTCAGGAACAACAAGACTATACACCCCTTGCTATGATACTTGTTCCTAAAAAGGAGCTGTAAACAAATTGTTTTTAAACCACTCACTAAATTTTTCTTTTCAGGTGCCAATCATAATTAGCGCTCAATTTCCTACCGCTTTTAACTTGTGCTAGTAATATATACAATATTATGGGGATCTCGTTCCCAAAGAAAATTACTTTTAGAGCACAATCTGTACTATGGGGGTCATTCCGACCTGATCGCATGCTGCAGTTTTTCGCAGCACAGCGATCAGGTCACCACCGCGCATGCGTATGCACCGCAATGCGCTGGCACGTCGTACGGGTACAAAGCGGATCAGTGCTGGGCGATGGATTTAACAAAGAATCCATTCGCACAGCCGATCGCAAGAAGATTGACAGGTAGAAGGCATTTATGGGTGTCAACTGACCGTTTTCAGGGAGTGGTTGGAAAAACGCAGGCGTGTGTCTGACGTCAATTCCGGGACTGGACAGGCTGAAGCGATCGCAGTGGCTGAGTAAATTCAGAGCTACTCAGAAACTGCACAAAATGTTTTTGAAGAGCTCGGCTGCACATGCGATCGTACACTTGCAAAGCTAAAATACACTCCCCTGTGGGTGGCGACTATGCATTCGCACGGCTGCAAAAAACAGCTAGCGAGCTATGTTATATGAATCAGTGACGTGCGTGAGGTCAGGGCCTGGGGAGGCACTGCAGCTACACACCCCCCCCCCACCGAAAAAAAAAAAGTGCAGTCCCCCCACACCACTAAAACCAGCACTAGGCAGAACCAGCCAGGGGGGATAATGCCATAGCAGGGGAGACACTCAGTGTGGGGTCCCCCTGCCATGCCATTAAACACCCCCCAAACCAGTCAGCCCAGGGCTGGAATTCCTCGGAAAGTGGGACCCCCAAAAAATCAAAATGGGGTCCCCCCTCCCGAGCAACAACCAGCACTGGGCTGATAGCCCAGTGCTATGCCCCGCACCCCTGGTGGCGGTGGGTGCGGGGTTCATTGTATGCTAATACTGTTCTTTACAGGTGGCCTACAGATCACAGCAAGCCTGCCCCAGCATGCTGGCACTTGGAGAACCACAAGTGCCAGCATGCCCGGACATAAAGGGCCCGCTGGCACCTGTAGTCCACCTGCAAAGAATAGTAATATTGTTCTTTACAGGTGGCCTACAGGTCCCAGCAAGTCTGCCCCAGCATGCTGGCACTTGGAGAACCACAAGTGCCAGCATGCCCGGACATAAAGGGCCCGCTGGCACCTGTAGTCCACCTGTAAAGAAAATATTGAAAAAAAAAACACGACACATTCTTTAAAAAATCCTTTATTAAACTGGGTCTTCACCTGGGGGCGGCGGCCTTTAAGCTCTTTTGCATGGCCGCCGCCTTCCCAGGGCTTCCGGCGTCTTCACCTGGGGGGGGCCACCTCCCCAGGGCTTCTGGGGTCTTCCTCCGGCGTCTTTACCTGGTGGGCGGCGGCTGCTAAGCTCTTTTGCATAGCCGCCGCCCATCCAGGACTTCCACGACGTCTTCACCTGGGAGGCGGCAGCCTTTAAGCTCTTTTGCATGGCCGCCGCCTTCCCAGGACTTCCAGCATCTTCACCTGGTGGGCGGCGGCTGCTAAGCTCTTTTGCATAGCCGCCGCCCATCCAGGACTTCCACGGCGTCTTCAGTCTTTAGGAGCTCTTCTCCGCTCCTCCTCCGCCGTCGGACTGACAGCCGCTGCCTCGCGCTGACTTATATAAGTCAGCGGGAGGGGGCGGGGCGATGACGCGGCGAGCCATGATTGGCTCGCGGCGGCCATCTTGAATTTCAAAAATGACGCTGAGGCGCCATTTTTGAAATGGGTACCGCTTCCGCTGCCAAACTCTGCACAAGGAGCCTGAAATCCGCGTCCCGCCGCCGCTACCGCCGCCCGCCTCTCCGCCGCCAGCACCTCCGCCGCCCGGCCCGCCGCATCCCGCACCTCCGCCGCCCGCACCTCCACCTGTACCGACGCCCACACAGTGATTGACAGCGGATCCAGTGACGGATCCGCTGGCCAATCACTGTGGCTTCACTCACAGGGACGTGCTTTCATAGGTTGAAAGCACGTCCCTGTAGGAAAGCACTAATGGTGCCGCTTTCCCATGTTATTTCAATGGGCTTTTCCAGCCCATTGCTAGGGCCCGCCTGCGCCCGCCCCCCGCTCCCCATACCTTTCCCAATCACTACAGGAGGCACCACGATCGGTGCCTCCCAAACTGATTTTAACACATATAATGATAGGTAAAATGATAAAGAAGATACTTATGTGTCATAAGTATCTTCTTTGTATTATTTTACTCATTAATGACAGGGGAGGCACTGCCTCCCCTGCCTCCCCTGACTGCACGTCCCTGATATGAATATATGTATATATATGTGCTGAAAGACCACTAAAGCTGAATGCATGGTGCATTATATAACAAAGCTGCTCTCAGCATTTCATATATATATACAGGGGCGTCGGAACTGGGGGGCAAGGGGGCAGCTCGCCCCCACAAACATAGAGAGGCGCCGATCATGTATAGGAGGAGCTGAGGTGTGATGTGCGGTCAGGTGAAAGACAGCACATTACATCCTTCACTCCGTGCAGTCAGTGAATGTAGTCGCAGCAGAAGCAGCATCGTGCATGTTGCGCCCCTCCTACTCCCTGCTGGTCCCAGCTGCCAGCCTCACCTCTACGCGATACGCGATGCACTGCTCCTGTGCGTCCGTCCTCTACACTGCACAGCGTCACGTGTGCACCGGGAGCCAATCAGGATTCCTGTTGCGCTCCCTGCTCCGCTATTGCCCGTCGGTTGTGTGCTGCGGCCGCCTGTGGATACAGCCTTTTACCTCCCTGTCTGGCCCCGGCAGCGCAGGGATGAGCCCGCAGACAGCAGCAAAGTGGTGCGGGACGGGGACGTCATGCATCCCATGCAGCACACCGCATCAGCGGATCTCTCCATTACTGATACACAGGAACTCAGCGCTGGGCTGCGGGGCAAGTGAGGAGTGTGAGGGGAGCTGCCAGTGACTACAATGAGTAGGAGGAGGATGACAGCAGCTGGCACCGAGGGGGATTCTGCATCTGCGCCCATCCAGAGCCTGAGTATTGTGTATGGTAACACCGTGCAATCTCATTTTAGCTAGGTTTATTTTAGCTGTACCGATGACTCCATGCAATCTCATTGACCTCCCCCTTCTCTCCTCTCTCTCCCCTCTCTCTTTCTCTCTCTCTCCTCTGTGCCTCTTTATCTCCTCTCTCTGCTTCTCTCTCCCCTCTCTCATCTCTGTGCCCCCCTCTCTCCTCTCTGTGCCTCTCTCGTTCTCTCCGCTCTGCCTCCTCTTTCTCTCCTTTCTATGCCTCTCTAACATTTCTCTCCTCTCCACTCTGTGCCTCTTTCTCTCCTCTGTACTTCTCTATCTCCTCTCTGCCCCCCTTTCTTTCCTTTCTATGCCTCTTTCTCACTTCGTGCCTCTCTCATCTTATTTCCTCTCTGTGCATCTTTCTCTCCTTTTCTGCATCTCTCTCTCCTCTCTGTCCCCCTATCTCTCTCTCCTTTCTATTCCTCTCTCATCTCTCTGCCCCCCCACTATCTCTGCATCTCTCTGCTGCTTGCTCTCTCCTCTCTCTGCCTCTCTCTCATCTCTATTTATCTATTTCTATCCCCCTACTCTCTCTGCATCTCTCTCTGCCTCTCTCTCATCTCTATTCTCTATTTATATCTTTTGGTCCCCCTCCTCTCTCTGCATCTCTGCCACTCACACTCTCCTCTCTCTCTCTGCCTCTCTTGCTTCTCTCTCTCTCTCTCTCCCGCCGCACTCCTCTCTCAGCATCTCTCTGCCGCTCGCTCTCTCCTCTCTCGCTGCCTCTCTTGCTCTCTCTTCATAAATGTCTACCACCAGCTCCCATCTTGTTCCTTGCACTTGTTCACAGTCTCTCTCTCCCCTTTGTTGTTGCTCCCTTTTGATTTCCTTCTCTCTCTCTAAACCTGCAACACAAACCTCTAATGGGCCCTACACACTGGAAGATAAAATACACGATATGTTCTAGTTCATTAATGAACTAGAACACGAGTTCTAGTTCATTAATGAACTAGAACTCGTTCATAACGTACAGTGTGTAGGCACCAACGAGAGATGCACGGCCCCGCGCACGTTAATCGTAGGTGCCCCGCTGCTTATGCATGCAAGCCAATATGGACGAGATTGTCCATATTAGCATGCAGTGCTATGGAGTCGGGTGACGGGGTGGGGTTGGGGGGGGGAGTGAAGATACTTCACTCCCCCCATCACTGCCCTCCCGCCGCTGGGTCGCCCCCGGCCGTATCCGCCGTCGGGCAGCTCGGCAGTGGATCTGACAGTGTGTAGGGCCCATTACAGTGGGTGATGTCAATTGTCAGCTCCACCTAAGGAAAAGAATAAAACTGTCCCTGTTGGTGCTGCTTTTTGGGGACAAATCTGCTCATCTCCAGTCTCTACCGCCAGCAGCTCTCCCAGCAGCAGTGTGGCTATTGGGAGAGCTGCTGCTGGTTTGAGGGGGTGACATTTAGCGATTCAGCAATTCAGCAAACCTAAAAATGTTCTGACGCCCCTGTGTAAATATATATATATATATATACACACACACACACACACACACACACACACACACATACTTTATATAAATGTATGTACACTCACGCACACACTACCTCCAGTTGTATTTATTTTTATTCATTTTTGTAGTTTAATGTCTTAGATTTATAAATGAGTGGAAGAGAAATCACTGGAACATGATGCAGACGTCATGTTCATAGAAACAGAAACAAATTGGCGCTAGAGAGCTGAATATATTAAAAATATCACACAAATTTATTCAAATATTACATATGATTCTAATGTTGCAACATTCATTTAAAACGTGATTCAGTTGTATGGATAAGGGCCTGTCATAGCACTGTGTTCAATTTATATGTTATAAAAAATATATAATAAAATTGAAAATTGCGCTGGAACTTAAGCATCATGTTCATCCATTTTATATAGCCACAGTCCAGAAACAGAGTTGAGCGAGATGGAAATAATTACCAACTGGAATTGGAGATGAGGACCTTTGAACGGATTGATTCAGGAGTCCAATTGGTCCGATGAAAGCTCAGGTCAGTTTTTGTAAATATCCAAGTCAGGTGTGACGCTATATGATAACACTCAGGTGTGACGCTATATAGTAAGCAGCATGCAGTACAGTATGTGTCAGGATCTCCAGGCCTGGATGAACTTGCTGCTTAAGTTCCAGTGCAATTTTTTATTTTATTATATATGTTAAGGTGATGTCAGATTTATGTGAGCAGTGTTCCACAATACACATGTGGTATCATAAGGAGACTTCCAGTAATAACCTTATATAGTCAGTGAAAATGTCACAGTTCTAGGAATTGCGGTTACTGGGCTTCTTCTGTCTAAAGTCTCACAAGTCAGGGGTATTCATTAGTGATGTGCACCGGAAATTTTTCGGGTTTTGTGTTTTGGTTTTGGATTCGGTTCCGCGGGCGTGTTTTGGATTCGGACGCGTTTTGGCAAAACCTCCCTGAAATTGTTTTGTCGGATTCGGGTGTGTTTTAGATTCGGGTGTTTTTTTACAAAACCCCCTCAAAAACAGCTTAAATCATAGAATTTGGGGGTCGTTTTGATCCCATAGTATTATTTACCTCAATAACCATAATTTCCACTAATTTCTAGTCTATTCTGAACACCTCACAATATTATTTTTAGTCCTAAAATTTGCACCGAGGTCGCTGGATGACTAAGCTAAGCGACCCAAGTGGCCGACACAAACACCTGGCCCATCTAGGAGTGGCACTGCAGTGTCAGACAGGATGGCACTTCAAAAAATAGTCCCCAAACAGCACATGATGCAAAGAAAAAAAGAGGTGCACCAAGGTCGCTGGATGGCTAAGCTAAGCGACCCAAGTGGCCGACACAAACACCTGGCCCATCTAGGAGTGGCACTGCAGTGTCAGACAGGATGGCACTTCAAAAAATAGTCCCCAAACGGCACATGATGCAAAGATAAATTAAAGAAAAAAGAGGTGCAAGATGGAAGCATATAGAGGGTTGAATTCCACCTCGTTACCATCTCTTGCTTCAGATGATGGCGGGGCAGGTTCAGGAGTGTTTGCTGGTGCTCCAGTCTTCGGGACGCGGTGGCTGAATGCCGAAAGTGGCCGCAATTCTTCGGGCCACCGACAGCATCTCTTGCACGCCCCTGTCGTTTTTTTAAAAATTCTGCACCACCAAATTCAATGTATGTGCAAAACATGGGACGTGCTGGAATTTGCCCACTTGTAATGCACGCACAATATTGGTGGCGTTGTCCGATGTCACAAATCCCCAGGAGAGTCCAATTGGGGTAAGCCATTCTGCGATGATGTTCCTCAGTTTCCGTAAGAGGTTGTCAGCTGTGTGCCTCTTATGGAAAGCGGTGATACAAAGCGTAGCCTGCCTAGGAACGAGTTGGCGTTTGCAAGATGCTGCTACTGGTGCCGCCGCTGCTGTTCTTGCTGCGGGAGGCAATACATCTACCCAGTGGGCTGTTACAGTCATATAGTCCTGAGTCTGCCCTGCTCCACTTGTCCACATGTCCGTGGTTAAGTGGACATTGGGTACAACTGCATTTTTTAGGACACTGGTGACTCTTTTTCTGAGGTCTGTGTACATTCTCGGTATCGCCTGCCTAAAGAAGTGGAACCTAGATGGTATTTGGTACCGGGGACACACTAACTCAATAAATTCTCTAATTCCCTGTGAATTAACGGTGGATAACGGACACACGTTTAACACCACGCAGGCTACCAAGGCCTGAGTTATCTGCTTTGCAGCAGGATGACTGCTGTGATATTTCATCTTCCTCGCAAAGGACTGTTGGACAGTCAATTGTTTACTGAAAGTAGTACAAGTGGTCTTCCGACTTCCCCTCTGGGATGACAATCGACTCCCAGCAGCAACAACAGCAGCACCAGCAGCAGTAGGCGTTACACTCAAGGATGCATCGGAGGAATCCCAGGCAGGAGAGGACTCGTCAGACTTGCCAGTGACATGGCCTGCAGGACTATTGGCTTTCCTGTCTAAGGAGGAAATTGACACTGAGGGAGTTGGTGGTGTGGTTTGCAGGAGCTTGGTTACAAGAGGAAGGGATTTAGTTGTCAGTGGACTGCTTCCGTTGTCACCCAAAGTTTTTGAACTTGTCAATGACTTCTGATGAATGCGCTCCAGGTGACGTATAAGGGAGGATGTTCCTAGGTGGGTAACGTCCTTACCCCTACTTATTACAGCTTGACAAAGGCAACACACGGCTTGACAAATGTTGTCCGCATTTCTGTTAAAATAATTCCACACCGACGAGGTGATTTTTTTTGTAATTTGACCAGGCATGTCAATGGCCATATTCGTCCCACGGACAACAGGTGTCTCCCCGGGTGCCTGACTTAAACAAACCACCTCACCATCAGAATCCTCCTTGTCAATTTCCTCCTCAGCGCCAGCAACACCCATATCCTCATCCTGGTGTACTTCAACAGTGACATCTTCAATTTGACTATCAGGAACTGGACTGCGGGTACTCCTTCCAGCACTTGCAGGGGGCGTGCAAATGGTGGCTTTTGCCAGCTTAAGTCTTTTCATTTTTCTAGCGAGAGGATGAGTGCTTCCATCCTCATGTGAATCTGAACCACTAGCCATGAACATAGGTCAGGGCCTCAGCCGTTCCTTGCCACTCCATGTCGTAAATGGCATATTGGCAAGTTTACACTTCTCATCAGACGCTTTCAATTTAGATTTTTGGGTCATTTTACTGAACTTTGTTTTTTGGATTTTACATGCTCTCTACTATGACATTGGGCATCGGCCTTGGCAGACGACGTTGATGGCATTTCATAGTCTCGGCCATGACTAGTGGCAGCAGCTTCAGCACGAGGTGGAAGTGGATCTTGATCTTTCCCTATTTTACCCTCCACATTTTTGTTCTCCATTTTTTAATGTGTGGAATTATATGCCAGTAATATATCAATAGCAATGGCCTGCTGTACCGTACTGCTATATATATACTGGTGGTCACAGCAAAATTCTACACTGTCCTCCTACTATATACTGCGCACAACTAAAATGCAGCACAGGTATGGATGGATAGTATACTTGATGACACAGAGGTAGAGCAGTGGACTACTGTACCGTACTGCTATATATATATACTGGTGGTCACAGCAAAATTCTGCACTGTCCTCCTACTATATTCTGCGCACAACTAAAATGCAGCACAGGTATGGATGGATAGTATACTTGACGACACAGAGGTAGAGCAGTGGACTACTGTACCGTACTGCAATATATATACTGGTGGTCACAGCAAAATTCTGCACTGTCCTACTATATACTGCGCACAACTAAAATGCAGCACAGGTATGGATGGATAGTATACTTGATGACACAGAGGTAGAGCAGTGGACTACTGTACCGTACTGCTATATATACTGGTGGTCACAGCAAAATTCTGCACTGTCCTCCTACTATATACTACAATGCAGCACAGATATGGAGCGTTTTTCAGGCAGAGAACGTAGATATTTTCAGCACACTGAGCACAGATATTTGCAAGAACACTGAGCACAGATAGTTGCAGCACACTGAGCACAGATATTTGCAGCACACTGAACACAGAAACTGAGAGAACGCAGCCACGTCCTCTCGCTATCATCTCCAAAGCACAAGTGAAAATGGCGGTGACGCGCGGCTCCTTATATAGAATACGAATCTCCCGAGAATCCGACAGCGGGATGATGAAGTTCGGGCGCGCTCGGGTTAACCGAGCAAGGCGGGAGGATCCGAGGCTGCCTCGGAACCGTGTAAAATGGGTTAAGTTCGGGGGGGTTCGGATCTCGAGGAACCGAACCCGCTCATCACTAGTATTCATGCATGTCGGAGGGAGTTCAAGGGACAGTGTGCATTCTGTTTGAAGGTAAACAGCAGGGTATACAAGTACTGATTGAATACATTTAGAAAGTAAGAGATAGTTTGCAGACTGTCCCTCCCAGCATGAGATACTGCAGGGACATGTTTGGATGCCCCTAAACATGCTTGGATGCCCTAGGCAAATGCCTATCTTGCCTCTAGCTAAGGCAGGCTCTGCGGGCGGTGACCGCCGGTCATGCATACTGAACCCCTTAACTATACCTCTGTATGCATGTCATTCAACAGGATGTTACACCTTATAAATACTTTGCTGACCTGTTCAATTGCAATATCCTTGGCAAACTCTCAGTCACATATAACATGGGTTTTGATGAGATAGTTGATGAAATAGTTATTCCCATAGTATGTGCTCCCAAATGTGTGCGGAGTTAAATTGCATGACAGCATTGGGTGTCATTGCTGTAGTGGTAGAATCCACCCCGTGAGTGTGTCGGTTATGGCTGCTGCAGTAAAAATTGATGGTTCGGTAGGCATATAGCGTTGATTCTGTGCATCTGAACAAAGCTCTGATGTGACCAAATCACCTCTTCAGGCAGGGGCATATTAAGAGAGGAGGGGGCCTGTGTGCATTCTCCATTTTGGCCACCTCCTCTCTAGATGGGAGAGTAGTACAGACTCTGAGCACTAGGGTCACAAGGAGTCTAGTGCATATGCGCAGGTCTCTGCGGAAATGGCGCAATGGCCATTTTCCCAGTGTTTTTCCTACATCGCATGCAGTCACGCAGGGAAAATGGTCACCGATGTGGGACTCCGGAGGGGTAAGTGATCAAGAAATGGGTGCAGGGTGTGATGTGTGGTGGAGTTCGGTAGGTGAGGCAAAGCCTTTGCTGTCATACTAACATATATGCTAGAGTTTTGACTATATGAAGAATACAAAACAATATTAGAAATATCTTCTTTGTATTATTGTAATAATTTTTATAGTTAAAACTCTGGAACGAAAAGTCTATGGCTGGTGAGGCACCTATCTTTTTCATACATCTCTGATCAAAGCTCACCAAATTCCCAGCAGTATATACTGCTGCACCTGTGTATAATGTCCACATGTACCCTTTGGCTCATAGATTGTGTGTAAATCTGGCTCTGGTCATCCACAACCCAAGACTGAATCGCAGGGGAGGCGGGGTGGCTATCTGCTTCAAAAAAGAACTTAAACTTAGGGTCCACCCTATTGAAATTACTCGCTCTTTCGAGTGCTTTGCTGCCCGGAGTTCGACAGGATTAGGCTTCAGAGTACTTCTCATTTACAGGCCCCCTGGAGATGGATATTTCTACAAGAAATTGCAGACACTGTTGCTGGCCTGGTTCTGGAACATCAAAGATGGCTCATCCTCGTGGATTTCAATGCATGGGTGGATGATGAGCTCTCACGCCTTGGCCAAGACCTCCTGTGCACAATGAATGGACTGGGCTTCACACAGGTCATTCCTTCTGCCACACATAAAAGTGGTCACACTCTCGATCTTGTCTTTCAGATTGGATTAGAAGTCACTGACCTAAAAATAAACCCAGTCATCTGGTCAGACCACTACTCTATTTGGTTCTCAGTTGCAACCCCTCAAATAAAATTTCTGCCCGTGGAGTTGACCAGGTATCGTCCAAGGAGGGGTTTGACTCCCCAGGCTCTTGCAGCAAATCTGGATCTCTCTGCTATACTGGGTGCTTGTGAAGATCCCTGTTCCCTAGTCCGTTATTATAATAGGGATGTTATGGCTGCAATTAATATTATCGCCCCTGTGCGTATAAGACCTCGTAAACCACAACGTCAAGCTCCATGGTTGGACAACAGTGTTAGTGAGCTCAAGAAAAGGGGGCGTAGACTGGAAAGACGATGGAGGAAGACTAACCTAGTGGATAACAAAATAAAACTAGTAAAGCATAACGAAGAATATCAATCGACAATCACTCGTAAGAAATCACAGTTCCTGTCAAATGAGATCACAGCAGCAAACAATAGGCCAGCTCAACTTTTCCGCACAGTGGAGATGCTTTGCAAGCCAGCATGCCTGCAGACTGATGAAACCCTCTCCCAGGCAAGATGCAACGAGTTTGCAAACTTCTTTGCAGATAAAATATCCACCATCCGGGCTGGAATCTCCACAGTGCCATCAAAGGAGTGCCAAACTACAAAGCCTGCCAATATAAGCTACCTGCCTTCATGGACCAGCTTTGACCCAGTGGATGTAAAGGACACTGCTGAAATTGCTCGGATTTTGCGTCCCACCACCTGTGATCTGGACCCGGCTTCAACCAAGCTTCTAATAGGTTGTATGGATATAATTGGTCCTGTCTTTGCAAAAATTGTTTAATGCTCTTTGCAGACAGGCATCTTTCCTGGACCCCTAAAGGAAGCAATTGTTAGACCGCTTCTTAAAAAACCTAATTTAGATCCCGACTGCATGACCAACTACAGACCGGTATCAAACCTTCCTTTCCTAGGAAAGGTTATTGAGAAAGTGGTTGCAAAACAACTGGAAACCCGCCTGACAACCCATGATATTTATGATCCATTCCAATCAGGATTCAGGAGAAGACATAGCACTAAAACAGCCCTGGTGTGTGTGTTAAATGATCTTCTGATGGCAAGAGACAGAGGTGACTTTCAATATTAATCCTTCTGGATCTCTCGGCAGCATTTGATACCGTGGACCATGGGCTTCTGATTGAGCGACTGATACATTTCTGTGGTCTGGATGGCACAGTCCTAAGCTGGTTCAAATCATTTCTCACAGGCAGGTCACAGAGAGTATCATCTGGATTATACTCATCACCCCCAGTGTCATTGCCATGTGGTGTCCCACAAGGTTCTATACTATCCCCCATGCTTTTTGCAGTATGCATGCTTCCATTGGGTTAAATAATCAGGCGCCATGGCCTGGTCTACCATTGCTATGCAGATGATACACAACTGTACTTGTCCTTTGCTCCGGGCCCTGATAACCCAATAGCAACCCTAAATGGCTGTCTAGTTGAGCTACAGGAGTGGATGAGTGCCTGTTGGCATGCGACTGAACCCGGATAAAACAGAGGTCCTTATGATACGACCGCAACATCAAAGGACAAGATCGCAGCATAGCCAACCAACTGGACTTACACTCGGGGATTCAAAATTACAGACCAGTGATCGTGTGCGGAATCTTGGTGTTGTCCTGGATGGTGGCTTGACACTTAAACATTAGATATCAGCCACATCAAATCCTCATTCTTTCACCTGAGGAACATAGCCAGAATCAAGCACTTAATTCCCTCAGATGATCTGCCAAAAGTCAAACATGCATTTGTATCATCTCGATTAGACTACTGTAATGCCCTCTACCTTGGTCTCCCTGCAAAAGAATTGCACCGCTTACAGCTGGTGCAAAACACAGCTGCCAGGCTGTTAACCAACCAGCCCCAATCTAGCCACATAACACCCATCCTCTACTCCCTTCACTGGCTGCCTGTAAGATGGTGAATCATCTTCAAGATTGGTTTACTGAGTTTCAAAGCATTACATGACCAGGGCCCAAGGTACCTGAAGCAGCTTCTGACCCCATACTGCCCCACTTGATTACTGCGATCTGTAGATGAAGGACTCTTAGCAGTACCTAGAATCTCCCGTAATTCATCTGGGGTTGAACTTTTAGTCATGCGGCTCCGACTCTATGGAACTCACTTCTCCGCACAGTGCGAGAGGCCCCAACTATAGAATCCTTCAAAAGTAGACTCAAGACTTTCCTGTTTACTCAAGCATTTCCATAATGTCCCTTTTAGTATCTTCATGCTTCTGTATTTTATGAAAATGTACTTCATTATTTTCTGTACTATATTATGCTATGTATCTGTTAAGCGCCTTGAGTCCTATTGGAGAAAGAGCGCTGTATAAATAAAATTATTATTATTATTATTACTACTGTATTATAAACATACTGCCTAGACGTGTTAAACAGGGACATGAAAAACTACATACAGTGCATCCGGAAAGTATTCACAGTGCTTCACTTTTTCCACATTTTGTTATGTTACAGCCTTATTCCACACTGGAATAAATACATTTTTTCCCTCAAAATTTTACACACAGTACCCCATAATGACAATGTTTAAAAAGTTTTTTTGAGATTTTTGCTAATTTATTAAAAATAATAAAACTAAGAAATCACATGTACATAAGTATTCACAGCCTTTGCCATGAAGCTCAAAATTGAGCCCAGGTGCATCCTGTTTCCACTGATCATCCTTGAGATGTTCCTACAGCTTAATTTGAGTCAACCTGTGGTAAATTCAGTTGATTGGACATGATTTGGAAAGGCACATAACTGTTATATATAAGGTCCCACATGTGACAGTGCATGTCTGAGCACAAACCAAGCATGAAGTCAAAGGAATTTTCTGTAGACCTCCTAGACAGGATTGTTTCAAGACACAAGTCTGGGGAAGGGTACAGAAAAATATCTGCTGCTTTGAAGGTCCCAATGAGCACAGTGGCCTCCACCATCCGTAAATGGAAGAAATTCGAATCCACCAGGACTCTCCAAGAGCTGGCCAGCCGTCTAAATTGAGTGATCGGGGGAGAAGGGAGGTGGTGACCAAGAACCCGATGGTGACTCTGTCAGAGCTACAGCATTCCTCTATGGAGAGAGGAGAACCTTCCAGAAGGACAACCATCCCTGCAGCAATCCACCAATGAGATCTGTATGGTAGAGTGGCCAGATGGAAGCCACTCCTCAGTAAAACACATATGGAGTTTGCAAAAATACACCTGAAGAACACTCAGACCATGAGAAACAAAATTATCTGGTCTGATGAGACAGAGATTGAACTCTTTGGCATGAATGCCAGGAGTCATGTTTGGAGGAAACCAGGCACCGCTCATCACCAGGCCAATACCGTCCCTATAGTGAAGCATGGTGGTGGCAGCATCATGCTGTGGGGATGTTTTTCAGCAGCAGGAACTGGGAAACTAGTCAGGATAGAGGGAAAGATAAATGCAGCAATGTACAGAGATATCCTCGATGAAAACCTGCTCCAGAGCGCTCTTGACCTCAGACTGGGGCGATGGTTAATCTTTCAGCAGTACAACGACCCTAAGCACACAGCCAAGATATCAAAGGAGTGGCTTCAGGACATCTCTGTGAATGTCCTTGAGTGGCCCAGCCAGAGCCCATACTTGAATCCAATTGAACATCTCTGGAGAGATCTGAAAATGGCTGTGCACCGACGCTTCCCATCCAATCTGATGGAGCTTAAGAGGTACTGCAAAGAGTAATGGGTGAAGCTGGCCAAAGATAGGTGTGCCAAGCTTGTGGGATCATATTCAACAAGACTTGAGACTGTAATTGCGGTCAAAGGTGCATCAACAAAGTATTGAGCAAAGGCTGTGAATACTTACGTATATGTGATTTCTTAGTTTTTTATTTTTAATAAATTAGCAAAAATCTCAAAAAAACTTTTTCACGTTGTCATTATGGGGTATTGTGTGTAGAATTTTGAGGGAAAAAATGAATTTATTCCAGTCTGGAATAAGGCTGTAACATAACAAAATGTGGAAAAAGTGAAGCGCTGTGAATACTTTCCGGATGCACTGTAGAGCACCTTGCATGAATACTGTGGGGACGTCATATAGGAAGCACTGTTATTTATTTATCTTTATTTATTTATTTATTTATTTATGTATTTATGTTGGACATGCTTTTCTAATAGGTCATTAAATATAGTACAGGTGGAACAATGCTTGCAATAAAAAAACAATCTATGCCACAATAAGTCCATGTACTAGCAATAACAACTGCTGGCCACTACTGGCCATAGTGAATTGCTTTGTAGCGTATACAGTAAATACCATTTATCCTGTGACTTCTGTACAGGTACGGTGCTAGCACGCAGAGGCAGTTTACAAGCAGTCATATACAATAAATCAGGATAAGAAAGTCAATGACCTGGAAGGAATGCAGACCTAGGAAGGATTATTGAATATAAATAGTGTTATTATGGACATGATTAAAACAGAAATGTCTGAAAACAGTCTGTACTCTGCTTTCCTATGATGCTTGCTTTCTTTCTAATAAAACAGCCTTGTTTCATTTGTACTGCAAATAGTTTTACACAAGGAAATCTGGTATCTTTTAGATGACTAGCCAACACCAGACCAAACACATATAAAATGTTGAACCATTTATTATACAATGGGGTATATTTACTAAGGTACCGATTTTGACCGAGATGCCGTTTTTTCATCAAAGTGTCATCTCGGTAATTTACTAAGCAATAATCACGGCAAGGATGAGGGCATTCGTAATTTTTTGGAAGTCCAACAAAAAAAATACGAATGAATACACCATCGGTCAAAACGCGGCTGTTTAAGTATGAATCTCGGTCATTTACTAAGAAGTGCAAAGCAAAAAAAAAAACTGCCGTGAAAAATTACAACTCGTAAAAAAGTGCTAAAAAAAAACAGACCTGCTTTTTTAATCCGTGATTGTATAGGCATGCAGGGATCCATGAGATCCGTGCATGTATATCAGTGGGAAGGGGTGGGAAAGTGGTTATTTTCTTTAAAAAAATTGCGTGGGGTCCCCCCTCCTAAGCATAACCAGCCTCGGGCTCTTTGAGCCGATCCTGGTTGCAGAAATATGGGGAAAAAATTGACAGGGGTTCCCCCATATTTAAGCAACCAGCATCGGGCTCTGCGCCTGGTCCTGGTTCCAAAAATACGGGGGGACAAAAAGAGTAGGGGTCCCCCGTATTTTTAAAACCAGCACCGGGCTCCACTAGCTGGACAGATAATGCCACAGCCGGGGGTCACTTTTATATAGTGCCCTGCGGCCGTGGCATCAAATATCCAACTAGTCAGCCCTGGCCGGGGTACCCTGGGGGAGTGGGGACCCCTTCAATCAAGGGGTCCCCCCCCAGCCACCCAAGGGCCAGGGGTGAAGCCCGAGGCTGTCCCCCCCATCCAATTGGCTGCGGATGGGGGGCTGATAGCCTTTTGTGAAAATGAAAAGATATTGTTTTTAGTAGCAGTACTACAAGGCCCAGCAAGCCTCCCCCGCATGCTGGTACTTGGAGAACCACAAGTACCAGCATGCGGCGGAAAAACGGGCCCGCTGGTACCTGTAGTACTACTACTAAAAAAATACCCAAAAAAAGACAATACACACACACCTTGAAAGTAAAGATTTATTACATACATCCACACAAACATACATACATACTTACCTTATGTTCACACGCAGGTCGGTCCTCTTCTCCAGTAGAATCCAAGGGGTACCTGTTGAATAAATTATACTCACCAGCTCCAGGGTCCCAGGCTCCTCGTAGCATCCATTTGTAATCCACGTACTTGAATAAAATAAAAAAACGGACACCCGAGCCACGCACTGAAAGGGGACCCATGTTTGCACATGGGCCCCCTTTCCACGAATGCCAGAAACCCACTCTGACTTCTGTCTAAGTGGGTTTCTTCAGCCAATCAGGGAGCAGTTGACCGAAAGTGACCTCACCGCTGAGCAGAAAGTTCCCACCATTGGTTACAATGGAGCGCATAGGCGCTACATTGTAACACTGCCGTGTGCCGCCTGTCAGACAGTACAGGAGCACACAGCCGATCAGGAGGGTGCTACAACGTGGCGCTCCCTGATTGGCTGAAGAAACCCACTTAGACAGAAGTCAGAGTGGGTTTCTGGCATTCGGGGAAAGGGGGCCCATGTGAAAACATGGGTCCCCTTTCAGTGCGTGGCTCGGGTATCCGTTTTTTTTTTTTAATCAAGTACGTGGATTACAAAAGGATTATCCGAGGAGCCTGGTACCCTGGATCTGGTGAGTAGAATTTATTCAACAGGTACCCCATGGATTCTACTGGAGAAGAGGACCGACCCTCGTGTGAACATAAGGTAAGTATGTATGTATGTTTGTGTGGATGCATGTAATAAAACTTTACTTTCAAGGTGTGTGTGTATTGTCTTTTTTTGGGTATTTTTTTAGTAGTAGTACTACAGGTACCAGCGGGCCCGTTTTTCCGCCGCATGCTGGTACTTGTGGTTCTCCAAGTACCAGCATGCGGAGGAGGCTTGCTGGGCCTTGTAGTACTGCTACTAAAAACAATATCTTTTCATTTTCACAAAAGGCTATCAGCCCCCCATCCGCAGCCAATTGGATGGGGGGACAGCCTCGGGCTTCACCCCTGGCCCTTGGGTGGCTGGGGGGGACGACCCCTTGATTGAAGGGGTCCCCACTCCCCCAGGGTACCCCGGCCAGGGGTGACTAGTTGGATTTTTGATGCCACGGCCGCAGGGCACTATATAAAAGTGACCCCCGGCTGTGGCATTATCTGTCCAGCTAGTGGAGCCCGGTGCTGGTTTTAGAAATACGGGGGACCTCTACTCTTTTTGTCACCCGTATTTTTGGAACCAGGACCAGGCGCAGAGCCCGATGCTGGTTGCTTAAATATGGGGGAACCCCTGTCATTTTTCCCCCCATATTTCTGCAACCAGGGTCGGCTCAAAGAGCCCGAGGCTGGTTATGCTTAGGAGGGGGGACCCCACGCATTTTTTCTCTCCGTTTTACAGTGTTTATTTAAAAAAAAATTAAAAAAAAATGAACCCCAGCACGGATCACACAGATCCGGCCGAGATTCATTGTGATAAAGTCGGCAGTGTTTTGCTAATCACTGCCGTAAAAAACGGGAAAAAAACACGAATGACATCGACATCGGAACAAATGAAAAATCCGAATACGACAGCTTAGTAAATTAGTCGTAATAAATTCAAAAAGTTGCAGTTTTACACTTTCGATGTCATTCGTGATTGAACTTTGACCTTTTTCCGAAAATTACGAATGTTAGTAAATATACCCCAATGACTGTGATACACGTTTAATGAATGCATTTGAATTCCATGTTGAGATAAATTGGTATTTGGCTTCAGGGCTGTTTCTAGACAATTTGGCTCCTAGTGCAACAGTAAAAAAAAATGTGCCCTACCTCCCACCATAGACATTTTGAAATGTCCCCACCCCCGAAATAAAAAATACTATATTGCGCGCATCTTCGGGCTGCAGCGGACGCCCTGTGCAATCACATGGCTCGCCCGCCGCTAGAAATTACACTGTTTGGCTTCCCTGTAATAAATACTCAAATATTGAGATGAATATGTATATTTGTAATTACTTTCAACACAATAAAGTGCTGTTTTATCTTTTGCTGTGTAGAAGGAGTCATTTCCACTGGACTTAAGGTTGGGCTATATATATATATATATATATATATATTAGTATACATCTATTAAAAGAAAAGAACATATTTGGAAGTGACATTTAAATGTGTACCACAGCATTTGGGCAGACAGGAGTAAATGACATATGAAAAAGTTGGTTGGTGAGTTGTGGCCTCTAATTGGTCAGTGGTCATTGCTTTGTGCTGCCTACTGGGGTAATGTGTCTATATTTTGTTCTCCTCTTCATGTGTGTCTGTTCCTATCGTTCATACTGTGGGCCTATTTCATGGCACACGCATGCCTACGCAGCTGCTTTTTTCAGGCTACAGATTTGCTAATAGTCAATAAATCTGCCTCTCAGAAAAGAATATAGACACCCACTAGAGCCATCGCAAAGTCCGAAGCAACTGCGTACAGATACGCAGCATCCTCTCAATAGCCTAGAACATAGATTCCTTGACTGAGTCTTTGGCCAGTCTTTCCACGGCAGTAGCGATGCTGAAACCATTTTTCTTTACATACATGATCACAGCTGAAGGCAGATACATGCCCTGAAAATGGCTTGAAACTCCTGTGTTGTTGCCGCCACTCTGTTACCCCCCAAATGATCCCTTCCTGTCAATCACTCTGCAATGAAATCTAACTATGAGCACCTTGCAAAGGTACATTGGCGTGTGTGCCGTGCGACTGCAGCACATGCGCCATCTGCCAACAATTGCTTAGTTGAGTGAACATTGGCAATGCGTACAAACATGAATTAGCCCTTGTGGCTGTCCACTTATGTCTCCCCATCCTCCATTCTGTATACCATTACCTACCCTTTTTTACTCCCCTTTTGCGTATGTGTCTACTGTTGCTCATCATATTCCCCCCATCTTCTACCATATGCCCATACAATCCATTTTCTCTCTGTGCCTGTTTTTCCTATTGGGATGTACCATCTTCTTTCACATCGCTTACCCAATTGGATGCACGGAAAATGAGTTACAGCTGTGTCCAACGCCATATAACTGCACCTGTACATGGCAGGTAATAATAATAATAATTTTACTTATGTAGCACCAGTGGCGTAAGTTTGTCCCAGTCGCCCAGAGGCACGATAAATGCAGATGCCCCCCCCCCCCAGAAGAGTGTGTGTGTGTGTGTATAATATAAATATATATATATATATATATATAGAGAGAGAGAGAGAGAGAGAGAGAGAGAGATACATATAGAAAGATAAATGCACACAGTAACACGCAGCCTGTGCCTCAAACACACACACAGTGGCACCAACCCTGTGCCCCAACCAAATACACACACACAGTGACACCAACCCTGTGCCCCAACCAAACACACACACAGTGACACCAACCCTGTGCCCCAACCAAACACACACACACACACACACACACACACACTCACACACACACAGCAACACCCAGCCTATCAGGGACGTTTTAAGAGAGGAGGAGGCCCGTGTGCGCCCTTCTGCATCAGGGGCCCCCTCCTCTCTTACCGATGCACAGGTTTTAATACTTACCTCTCTGGAGTCCCCTGGCAGCGCCATCCTTCTGCGCAGCGGCAATAGAGTCTGAGCACAGACTCTATTGCGCATGCACAAACCTCCAGGAACATGGCGCGGTGGCCATTTTCCCGAAGATTTTCCTAATGTGCATGCGCGAAACTCCGGAAAAATGGCCGCTGTACCATCTTTCTAGAGTTTTCAGCAGGCGCAATAGAGTTTGTCCCCCTAGTGGTCAGACTCTATTGTGCTGCCGAGAAGGGATGGCTCCAACCGGGGACTCCACAGAGGTAAGTATTAAACAAATGGGTGCAGTGTGTGCGGGGTGGGCCCCCCTGTACTCCGGGGCCCGTGTGCCTCGCACACACTGCACCCATTATAGATACGCCAATGCAGGTATGCTGGCAGCTCTATCTCTCCATGGCTGCGGCTGCCTGCTGGGACTCCAGTCCCCCACTGATGGTGATGATATCCCTGAGGAGTGGTGCCCCCTCCAGAGCAAGAGCCCGGCGGCAGCTGACTCCATTGCCTCCCAGAGTTCTGCCTCTGTGTAGCACTCTTACTCCAGTGGGACTCAAGGCGCTTAAGAGAATGAACATAATACAGTACAGAAACAATGAAATACAGAAAATCTTTTCATAAAATACAGTGAGCATGGAGAAACTAAAAGGACAGTAAGGAAATGCTTGAGTAAACAGGAAAGTCTTCAGTCTGTTTTTGAAGGAGTCTAGAGTGGGGACCTCTCAAACTGTGGGGGGAAGTGAGTTACATAGAGTTGAATCCGCATGGCTAAAAGTTTGACCCCCACATGAATTACGGGAGATTTTAGGTACTGCTAAGAGCACTTCACCTACAGATTGCAGTAATCGAGTGGAGCAGTATGGAATCAGTAGCTGCTTCAGGTACCTTAGTCCTTGGTCTTGTAGGGCTTTGAAATTTTGCAAGCCAAACTTGACTGCCTGGTAGCTGTGTTTTGTAACCAGCTGTAAGTGGTGCAATTCTTATGCTGGGTGACGAAGGTAGAGGCATTGCAGTAGTCTCATCATGATGATACAAATGCATGTATGACTTTTGTCAGATCTTCAGAGGTGTCAAAGTCAAAAATATTACATAGAGAGAACATACAAACCACACACACATTTAAGTCGATATACTTGCAAATATGCGCAGCGAGCACAGCAATATATGGAAACACACGCATTTGCTCGGACATGGCACGGAGATGGATTCGGTGCTTGTTTCATATAGTACATGGTTATAATAATGTCAAGCACCAGACATCATGGAGATTTAGAATTGGCTGATGAATTGATGTCATGAATATGTATTATCTGAACAGAACCAGATGCGCCCATCATGTTTGGTATTGAAGCAAGCAGAATGATGTGTGGGTTAGTTTGATGCTGGTTGTGAAGTTGTGGGACATTGCAGCGGATAGATATGATTATATGTATAAAAGCTGAGATCACTTTGTTGAGAACAATGGATGATCAAGCCAACCTTTTACTAAGATTTTCAGGGCTGAACCTGATTAACATATACAAAGGAGAGAGAGAGACCCCTCCCCTAGGAACAGACACACAGGAGGATAGTTCCTGTCTGGGGGGGTTGGGGGTCAGTTTTTGCAGGTGGCCTCAGAGAACAGATGTAATGAAGCTACACTCAGAACAAAGCTCCCAGAAGCATGGCTGGATCATCACCAGGCACCAAAGGCTAAGTATTGAATTCACATGGCTAGATAAGGAAATATAGACAGATTGCTTTCTGGTTTAAATAGGATATTGTAACTTGGTTGTGTGATTGTTGGGTGTTTGAGTGATAGATCTGGGAATCTGTGATGGTAGCTGGGACATTAGACAACCTGTAGCATAGCATTTGTGGTATTTGTTTGCCTATGGTGATTTAAAATAGATTGTACTGGTTAGTTATAATATATATCTTGTTAATCATAAATACCACCATGCAGTTACGTTTGAACATGTGCTGGTAGCAATGGCAGGCTGAGATGTGTGGTTACATTGTGATCTGGTCTTGTGATGAATATGCTCTGGTTATTGAGATACTGAAGTTGTTTGGAATGTGAAAGTGAATAAGATGGTTCTAGGAAGTTGGATTGAAATTGTGAAAGGTGATTTAGATGGTTTGGAATTGTAAAATCAGAACATATGCATTGTTCTGAGGCTTGGACATTTTGGAATAAAATGGAGTCTTGTGTCTTCTGCTATGTGATTGTGGTGTAGTAGAGAGTGCCATGTGTTTGGACCTGCAAATCTAAAATGGCTGCTGCCGGGTGTTTTCCCCTCCCCCTTTCAACCATGTGTTGCAGTCTTCATGGGAGTTTTCTCAAAATGGAGTCTAGCTTCTGTCCCATGCGGTATTGTAGTATTGTGTTGTATATAGGGACAGCCAGTATGGGTAAGGTCAAGTATTTTCTCCACAAAGATTCTCAGCATTGAATAACTGCGCAGCGATTGTTCCTCACATGTGTAAGCTTCTCTGAAATCATATTGATCTTCTTGTTATTATGAGCCATTTCTCTCTCTCTCTCTCTTCTCCTCTTTCTCTCTTATTTTCTCTTAAATAGTAATTGTATTATATTTCCTGTGTAGTTATCTGGTTAGGTAGTCTATGTTATATTGTAGTGTATGATTTGTATTTGTATTAATTCTTTTGCAAGTATATAATTCATAATATATATATTAGGCGTTGGACCCTGAGCACGGTATCTGTGTATTTCTTATAGTGTTAAGTATTCTCAGAGCGTCGGTGACGCTAGAACAGCTTTAAAGGTAATAAGGTTATACTGTGTTGCATTTACACTCTACCACTACACAGAGGTTTACAGTATAAGTACATTCCTTAAGGTATAGTTAAGGGAGTACCCTTGCGGTACTTTTTGCGCCAATTGCGTACTGTGTTCTTTAACCTTTAACGTGTTTTTAATAAGATAAATATTTAGCTTTGTTAGATGGGGGCTCTGGTCCGGGATATCACGATCTTAATGATGCACTGTACATTACAAACGCGGCTGTAATTGACCGGCTAATGATGGACATCTCGCAAAATGCTGAAAAAAAAAACAAAAAACATCCACGTTAATGTATTGTGGTATCAGTAAGACGCTCATAGGAAATTTTAAGGGACAAGGCGTTTCTCATAATATTTAAGATGCTAAAATGTATTTTTATTGTCGCAAAACCAGGTTCAAATGGATCATATCGTGTTTGATTAAGATTAGATTGTTTATCTGTTTAAGTAGGTTTAAAAGTACATTTAAAAGTTACTTTGGGAGCTAGCATGGTGATTTTCTTTATGGCAGGAGAGGCCGCATGGTCTGTCCACCATTTTGTGTGACCCTCATGGAGGTGGAAGGGGGAGGAGCAGCGGCCATTTTGGGAAGGTCAAATTTTTTTTTTTTTTTGAACGGCTGATTTTCAGTTGACTCAGGAAATAATCAGCCATCCATTGTCAAAAAGAAATCATCATTTAATGAGTTTTTTTAATGCATTTATTTAATCTATATCATAGTCAATCATAAGTAATAGTGATTGGTACTTATATGTAAAATCTATATGCGTGTGCTTACATCAATGTATGTTATTAGATTAAATTTAGAATTGCATTTTCATCTGTGTACTTTCACATATCTCACCTTCCTGTTTGCCATTTGAATTGATAAACGTGCTAAGAGAGATTTGTCGCTATTTAAATAGTTAAAGTGTAAAAGTAATACATTAAGGGGTAAATTGTAAGACACACGCACAGCTTTACCTGAGATACAAGGAAAGACCTGTGTGGTGCTTGGTAGATGATTACAGTTAAAGATCATCTACATTGATAAACGTGCTAATTGTATTTTTGTGGCCAGCGTACACGTGTCTCTAACAAAAGACTGAGACTCGCGAACGCAACACAAAGGCCGACGCACGCAGCGTATATTACGCAACGGAGCGTACGGGTACGCCCACGTAACTCAAATCACAAGTGTTAATTTTTTTCAACGCGATAAATAGCGCAACGCGGTAAATAACGCAAGGCGATAAATCGCGCAAATCTATTCTAACATTCGAAATTTAAATTAACAGATCCTTCTCCTAATTGGTAACACATCTGGTCTAAAGAGAAATTTCTGCGCAGAAATAGAAATAGAAACAAAAGTGTATATGTGGTGAGTGAGTGTTTGTTTTTACAATTTTTGAGGTTGAACCACAAGAAAAGTCGAGTTCTCGTGAGGTACATGCGTGTAAGTGACGTACATGGTGGCTAGGGAGGCATCCCTGGTTAAAACATACAATTTGAGCATTAGAGTGTAGCAGACCAGGAGGTCATACTGTAACAGACCAGGAGGTCATAGCAGACCAGCAGGTTTAGGTACAGCAGACAAGGAAGTCCGCTATACAGTCCACAGGCACAACACCAAGAAAGGGTTGGTGCAACACCCATATAGGCCATACAAGCTCTGGCTGAAGGAATTCGCAGCCGTAATTTTCGATTCCACTGGTCGCTCCGTACATAAGATTAGTTGCTTATGTGCTGAACGATTGGACCGCACGTAATTGTGTACATTAGTAAACCTGACCGGTACTATTTGTGTACGAAGGTCATAAACGCTATTTGTACATTCTAACGTGATTTGTGTAATTTTTTTATTTTAAGGGAGGTTCGCTGCTCACTCAGGAACTATCCAACAACCAATAGTTACTGGAAAGAGTAAGTGTTCTTCGGATCACCCTCACAGATTCCAGTAAATAGAGGTTCAGGTCGCAGGGGCCCTGGGTCGAGTACGCCAGCACCATATCGGTGTGATCATGTCGTATTGGTCGGCGTGGGCGAGTGAGTGGGGTACTCGGTAAACCGCCACCGTCAGCCTATTTTGAACATTTTGGTTTGCGTAAGGGTTGGCTGAATAAAGCAACACCTTCGAACTATGGGGGCCACTTGTTCAGGTAGGGGGCGATCAACCTCGGTTCGGGTTGATTCAGTGAACCGACCAGTCGGGTCGGCAAGGTATGTAATGTGTGAGAAATATGGAAGTCACACAGAAGCTTTATGTGATGAATGGGAGAGAATGACAGTACATGACGGGGAGAAATTCCCAAGAGTAGGTAGCTTCAGCACAGAAGTGTTAACAAATTTAAGGAGAAGGATATGTCTCATTAAATCAGCAAAGAGACGAATCAAGCATTATGATTGTTTGCAGTTATGGCAACAGGAAAGTGAAATGCAAAGAAATGTAACTTACATACCTAACTTTCATCTTGAGAGGAGAGACATGGCAATGGAGAGGATTATGGTTGCAGAGAAAAGGCACAATGTTGAACAATAAAAACGCACTTAGCAACTGTAGTATAGATGATAAGAATAAGTGTAATAAACATAACAATGATAATTGTAATGCTGTTAAATGTACAACTATTAACCCGTGCAAGTTGCACCCCATGTCAAACTTCCCTCAGGAATACGAGCAAGAAAGTGAACTCAGAACGATGTCGGCATCTCTTCCAGCAGCCAGCCTACAAGACATCCAGGTGGACGCGACCAAATTGGTAAAGGCAATAATCAAACCCCCTAACGGAGGGTCAGGTGAGGTCGTGTCCACAGGTACGTACAATGTTTTATATCACGCACAAACAAATGTACCCCATATTGTAAGACCAAAACAAGGTGATGTAATTGAGTTTAGTCCTGTCAGGGTGATCACAGTCCCCAATGGGAAGACTGACGATCAGGGAACCATTCCCGTCAAGGACAGTGCAATGCGCCATCCCTGGTCCCGGACAGAATTGAGATCAATCATGTCTGATTACCCAGATCCTAGGAAAGATCTAAGTGTATGATCAAAGATTCACAGAAGGTATATGAACCCCCTAGACAACGACATAATCATGGTATCCAAGGAATCAGGTAGGTACAGGGAAAGCGGTTGATGGTGATGAGCATCCAAGCGTTTGAGGAGGCATCAAATCAACCAAAACCCCAGGCCATTGGCACATGGAGGAACTCAAGGATTTGTGATCTTTGCAAAAGAGAAGGGCATTATGCCAGCAACTGTAATAGCCCACATAAAATCAGACCCCCTAGACCAAGAAATGAGAAAAGTTAGGACACACCAAATTATAATCAGGGATCATATAGGAAAAATTTTGGGCCACACCCATGATATGTGGTCAGGAAAGGTGATCATTAGAACTGATGGTAAGCCTGAGGTAACGGTTAATAAATTGGGAGGTCATTCCCTGAAGACACAGGAATGACCAGGTGAAACGTTGTAAATGTATCTGTGAAATGTTTCTTTTTCTCTCTCCCCATCTCTGACGATTATTGGTAAGAACTCAAACATTGCATATCCGCTTGGTCTTTGCAGAAGTCTACCAAACCCCAGCATGACCTATCCGCATCAATGTATCCTGGCCAGATACAGAAAGTGGAGTATGGTGCTGGGGGGAGGGACTGCGCAAGGAAACCATTAGACATGTAGATATGACAGCCTGATGATCTGACAATGTTTTAAAATGTTTGAAAAATGTTTTTTTTCTCTTTTCCTATTGATGGCTATTGTTGATTTAAGTAATATACACATGCATATAAATTGTTCTCTCTCTTTGTTTTTTTTTGCTGTTGTTGTTTTCTCTCTCTTCTCACTCATGCTTTCATGTTTTAAAGATGGTATGTCACCCATCAGTTAGACAAATGGTAATGCAAGATTTTTGCTCCTTACAGAAAGATCGCTGGTTTGGAGGGAATATTGCATCACCAGAATGTTCGTTTGGAAGACTGAGAGACAGCACCTTTGAGAAGACAGCAGAACAAGAAGAACAACAAGACGAGAGAACTAATTATCGTAACAAGTTTCTCTCCCCTCAAACTGATTTTCTGTACCCCATTACAAATTTCTTCTTTTCTCCTCCTGTAAGATGGACTTGCCCCGAGAGACTGTGATATGGATTTTCCTGTTGACCATGACGTTGACCCGAGCAGTCTGTTTCGGTGAGAGTACCAGTGAGGTCGAGAAAGGATCCAGAAAGGTTCCAATGACTAAGACGGAGGTGTAAATTTCCAATAGCAACACAAGCACCGAGCAAAGGCGAGTACCGGAAACGATCTAACAGCCATGTTATTTGTAAACATTGTTAGCTGAAAAGAAAACTGTATCTGTAGGCTCTGTAACAATGTAGTTGAGGATGGGTGCATTAAGAAATGCCAATCCAGTTTTAATATCCACATGGACCGGCATCCATTGAGTGACTATCACTCCTTAGTGGGTAGTGTGTTAAATAAGACAGATTGTTGGGTATGCTCTCAAGTACCTCAAGGTCATAGCAAATCAGGGCTAGTACCATTTCCTTTAACGGCAGGGGAGGTACTTGAGCTAAAGGGTGGGAGACCGGTGGACAGGAGGTTTAATATCTCTAGTCCTCCTAGTTTGAAGCTCCACCAATATCATGTGGATAGGTCCCTATTATGTTTTAACATCTCCAATCCCCGAAAGCCGGGAAATTGGGAAGTGTCATGGAGTAACCAAACCATGACCTTTTCATATAGAGCAGATAGAATGCCGACAGATACAGAGCTTGTACGCCACATAGCCAGTAGAGGAAAATCTTTCCGGTATAGGTATACCTTAGGAAATAGGATTACGAGAGTTGGAGAGGTATCACCAGGATACTGTGCACATATCATACAACCTGATACGTGTACTAAGCAGATGGAAGAATTAGGGTTAGGAGATTTCACATGGAAGGTGTGTAATATGGTTATGTCCTACTCCGTCCCATATGTTCTCCCCGATGATGCATATTTCATATGCGGGAGAAAGGCGTACAAGTGGCTTGCCCCAAACTCTGAAGGATTGTGTTATATTGGAAAAGTACTGCCTGAAGTAATGACTGTATCACATGACAAAATGAAAGACATACACCGTGGTGCCCAAGCTCCTTATACTCACACCCATTACGAGCACGTTGTTAAAAGGCACCTGATAGAGAAGACAGAGCATCCGGCCTCTGATCTGATAAGTGAATCCACCGGGATTCAATTCTTAATCGCGTTAGATTTCACCCGCACCGCTAGAGGAGTGCTGAGTTATAAATACATATCGGCGCTCGCCAATTTGTTAGATAATATCACTGAAATGTATGATGACACATTTAGGTATACTGGAAGGTAACTTCAAGCTTACAAAACAGAACTGGTACAGCATAGAATGGTTCTTAATTACCTCACAGCAGTGACAGGCGGATATTGTGTCACACTGGCAACACAATACGGCGTGAAATGTTGCACATATATTACGAATAGCACCGAGGATCCGGTCGAGGTCATAGACCAAAAGATGGACGATATTCTCCAATTGAAGTGGGAATTTCGCAGGAGACACAATCTCACTCTTGCTGCTGTAGGTAATGAGCTGACTGGTTGGGTGTCATGGTTGAACCCGCGAAATTGGTTTTCTGGTTTAGGAGACTGGGCTCAAGGAGTCATAATGGATGTTGGGAAGTTTCTCCTATGTATCTTAGGTGTTATCATAACGATTGGTTTGATATTTAGATGCGGTCAGGCTTTAATGAGGTGCAATCATCGTACTAGGGTAATGAGTTTAAGGAGTGAGGAAACTGTAATTCCAATGGACTTGATTTATGACCCAAATGTAGAAACAATGATGTGATGAAAATGCGATTTCTACGGTCCGTTTCTTTCACCTGTTTTTCCGTTTCCTCCAAGGTAAAAAGACCCACTTGGACGAGGAATTTGATGAGCCGATATACAGACAACAGAGGGATTAAAGAAGAAGTTTTGACAACCTGATACACAGATTTTTGATGAACTATGCCATGGATCCCCAGTTTCCCTAGAAATTTTAAAATTACGCTAGCCCAACACTTTTGTAAATCTATGGACATTGACAGCTTTTGCTCGCACCTTATGGGCAAAAGCACAAAGAAGACTGCATTCAACAGACACCAAACAAGACCTCAATCGACGAATGTTCATTTACCTGACATAGAATACCACCGCATTTACCGTAATTATGTCTTTTCTTCATTTCTACAACCCTCAGGTAATGACACACATAGTCGATAGGGAATACAGGCACAGATATCAGCAATCACATATCACCCCCATTCATGTATCATCAACTAAAATGTGCTCCCCCATTTTGTTACAACCAAAGCCGAAAAGAGCTCGGTAAAGTTTGACAGCCCATCCACAGACCCGTACCACGGGATAAGAAGGAATTCAAATGTATACTTCGCAATACCTCGAAGCTTGATTTAAAACACGTACGGCACGATGATACATGACCCCCAAGCACGGATTCATACACACATGCTTCTGCTATCTCACTAGGTCATACCCTTTTTCTACCTTCTCCTCTCCTCCCCTACCCAACCATGTAAATGTATTAACCCCTGACATATATTTTTCTCTTTTTGAAATGTTTTAGGAAGTGGCAGTTATTGGTGACTGCCAAAGGGTGGACTGTCAAAGTCAAAAATATTACATAGAGAGAACATACAAACCACACACACATTTAAGTCGATATACTTGCAAATATGCGCAGCGAGCACAGCAATATATGGAAACACACGCATTTGCTCGGACATGGCACGGAGATGGATTCGGCGCTTGTTTCATACAGTACATGGTTATAATAATGTCAAGCACCAGACATCATGGAGATTTAGAATTGGCTGATGAATTGATGTCATGAATATGTATTATCTGAACAGAACCAGATGCGCCCATCATGTTTGGTATTGAAGCAAGCAGAATGATGTGTGGGTTAGTTTGATGCTGGTTGTGAAGTTGTGGGACATTGCAGCGGATAGATATGATTATATGTATAAAAGCTGAGATCACTTTGTTGAGAACAATGGATGATCAAGCCAACCTTTTACTAAGATTTTCAGGGCTGAACCTGATTAACATATACAAAGGAGAGAGAGAGACCCCTCCCCTAGGAACAGACACACAGGAGGATAGTTCCTGTCTGGGGGGGTTGGGGGTCAGTTTTTGCAGGTGGCCTCAGAGAACAGATGTAATGAAGCTACACTCAGAACAAAGCTCCCAGAAGCATGGCTGGATCATCACCAGGCACCAAAGGCTAAGTATTGAATTCACATGGCTAGATAAGGAAATATAGACAGATTGCTTTCTGGTTTAAATAGGATATTGTAACTTGGTTGTGTGATTGTTGGGTGTTTGAGTAATAGATCTGGGAATCTGTGATGGTAGCTGGGACATTAGACAACCTGTAGCATAGCATTTGTGGTATTTGTTTGCCTATGGTGATTTAAAATAGATTGTACTGGTTAGTTATAATATATATCTTGTTAATCATAAATACCACCATGCAGTTACGTTTGAACATGTGCTGGTAGCAATGGCAGGCTGAGATGTGTGGTTACATTGTGATCTGGTCTTGTGATGAATATGCTCTGGTTATTGAGATACTGAAGTTGTTTGGAATGTGAAAGTGAATAAGATGGTTCTAGGAAGTTGGATTGAAATTGTGAAAGGTGATTTAGATGGTTTGGAATTGTAAAATCAGAACATATGCATTGTTCTGAGGCTTGGACATTTTGGAATAAAATGGAGTCTTGTGTCTTCTGCTATGTGATTGTGGTGTAGTAGAGAGTGCCATGTGTTTGGACCTGCAAATCTAAAATGGCTGCTGCCGGGTGTTTTCCCCTCCCCCTTTCAACCATGTGTTGCAGTCTTCATGGGAGTTTTCTCAAAATGGAGTCTAGCTTCTGTCCCATGCGGTATTGTAGGGTTGTGTTGTATATAGGGACAGCCAGTATGGGTAAGGTCAAGTATTTTCTCCACAAAGATTCTCAGCATTGAATAACTGCGCAGCGATTGTTCCTCACATGTGTAAGCTTCTCTGAAATCATATTGATCTTCTTGTTATTATGAGCCATTTCTCTCTCTCTCTCTTCTCCTCTTTCTCTCTTATTTTCTCTTAAATAGTAATTGTATTATATTTCCTGTGTAGTTATCTGGTTAGGTAGTCTATGTTATATTGTAGTGTATGATTTGTATTTGTATTAATTCTTTTGCAAGTATATCATTCATAATATATATATTAGGCGTTGGACCCTGAGCACGGTATCTGTGTATTTCTTATAGTGTTAAGTATTCTCAGAGCGTCGGTGACGCTAGAACAGCTTTAAAGGTAATAAGGTTATACTGTGTTGCATTTACACTCTACCACTACACAGAGGTTTACAGTATAAGTACATTCCTTAAGGTATAGTTAAGGGAGTACCCTTGCGGTACTTTTTGCGCCAATTGCGTACTGTGTTCTTTAACCTTTAACGTTGACAATGTTAAATTCCTTTGTCGTATAAACAACCCTTAATGAAGTCTAAGAACACTGTACGCTGTTTACTTAAGAAGTACCGTAAGGGTACACTAGTTGCGTAACGATCGCTTAGCCGTAGGCGAGACGCTCAAGCGTCACGTTCGCTCACGGCCCAGTGATCACAGGACAGCACGTTATTGGTGATGACTAGAGTAATGATTCGCTATGGCGTAGCAGACGCTCGAGACCACGAGGAGATCACCAGCGGCGCAGACGCTCACAACGCTATACCTTTATGTCAAAACCTTTTATCAATGAAATACACAGAATACCTTAATGTGAATACAGGGTGTAAGTGCAACCTTGTGTAACCTGACTAATTACAAAGCTGCCTGAGCGTCACCGACGCTCAAGTGAACACTTAAAACTATGAGAAAATACACTGATACTTGTTTAGGGTCCAAAGCCTATTATCTGTATTATGACTATTATACTTGCAAAAAGAATCACAGTACAAATGATACACTACAATATAACAGAGACTTCCTAACCAAATAACTATACAAGAAATACAATACAATACCAATCTAATACAATACAATACAATACTAATCAAGGGAAAATACGAGAGAAAGTGAGGAGAGAGAGAGAGAGAGAGAGAGAGAGAGAGAGAGAGAGAGAGAGAGAGAGAGATATGAGAGAAATGGCTCACAGAAAGACAATGATTACGGAGAGAAACTTACGCACAAGGGTAACGATCGCAAGCGCTTCTGGACTGCCAGCTTCCCGATTATCAGCAATGAGAACCGTTTGATGAGAAGTGCCAGCTGGATGCCACAGGCCCGTCTTTTATGCTACTCACACAATGCAATCCAATGGTCCCTACAATCTCATTGTCCATTGGACGCAGGAATTCGGCTTCGCATTATAACAAAGGTCATAGGTTGATTCATACAGGTGGGCTGTGTTGTATCAGTGGCCTTGTTTATGCAACACAATGGGTGATGACCAACACATTCCTGTCTTCTGGAGAGCTATTGTTTGACGAATACAAAACAGAATCCTGTCTGGGTTTTGTTCTATATTCATGATGTCCACTTTCAGTTGAGACAATGACATCTCAGCCCTCATTCTCCTGGATACAAACCCTAATCCATTCGAAAACACAGGTGTTGGCCCTCCTCATTGAGTCTCAAAGCTCAGTGTAATTAAAGACTATTGTACTCCATCTGCGGGAAAGATACTGATTTGGAGTACAATTGATCTTCAATTACTATTCCGGTGCTTACCTTATGCATGTAAAGTTATGAGGCCCTCCCAACATGCAAACTATTGTTTGGGGGATCTCTGAGGTCAAAGAGCCATTTGAGACCCACTGATACCTGTCTCCACTGTTCAGGTGCATGACTAAGTAAGAACAAATAATAATAAATGGACATAACTTCTTATGTCCATAACTATTCGCACGAGCGATTAATCCGCTCCAAACCAACACCGGAATATTGCTATTTAAATACTCTTCCGATGGGTACCAAACACCACTGTATGACTCCTGTTAGACCCTTCGCACAATACAAAGAGGGATCCCTCCGTTCAGGGACATTCTATATTAACCAAACTTTCAGAATCTATCAAAGGGACCATGATCTATAAAATACATTATTTATAAAAATGTGTAACGAATGAGTCGCACGCTACGACTACATACTCTTTACCGTAAATACGCATACCGAGTGCGAGCGAGTGCACACAGTAGCGGGTATGCGCCTTCACGGGAAAGCGCACGCATGCGCAGCGCGTACCAGGGTGAGGTGCAAATATGGCAATGTGTATAGAAACATTTTTCTGACTTTGACAGTCCACCCTTTGGCAGTCAATAACTGCCACCTTCTAAAACATTTCAAAAGGAGAAAAATGTAAGTCAGGGGTTAATTGATTTCCATGGTGGGGTAAGGAAGAAGAGTGGAGCAGGTGTGAAGAGGGTATGACCTAGTGAGAAAGCAGAAGCATGTGTGTATGAGTCCATGTTTGGAGGGTCATGTATCATCGTGCCGTACGTGTGGTAAATCAAGCTTCGAGGTATTGCGAAGTATACATTTGAATTCCTTCTTATCCCGTGGTACAGGTCTGTGGATGGGCTGTCAAACTTTACCGAGCTCATTTCGGCTTTCAGTTGTAACAAAATGGGGATGCACATTTTAGTTGATGATACATGAATGGGGGAAGTATGTGGTTGCTGATATCTGTGCCTGTATTCCCTATCGACTATGTGTGTCATTACCTGAGGGTTGTAGAAATGAAGAAAAGACATAATTACGGTAAATGCGGTGGTATTCTATGTCAGGGAAATGTACATCTGTTGTTGAAGTTTTGTTCGGTATCTGTTGAGAGTCGTCTTCTTTGCGCTGTATTGCTCCTTGGGCATGAGCAAATAGCTTTGTCAGTGCCATCAGATTTACAAAAATGTTGGGCTAGCGTGAGTTTAAAAATACTAGGGAAACTGGGGATCCATGGCAAAGTTCATCAAATGTCCATTTCTCAAGTGGTCAAAACTTCATCTTTGGTGCTTGTCTGTTGTCTGTATAGCGTCTCGTCAACTTCCTCGTCCAAGGGGGTCTTTGTATCTTGGAGAAAAGCAGAAAAACAGGTGAAAGAAACGGACCGTATAATCGCATTTTCATCACATCATGGTTTCTATCATTGGGTCATAAATCAAATCCAGGTTAATTACAGTTTCCTCACTCCTCAAACTCATCACTTTTGTACTTTGTTTGCACCTCATTAAAGCCTGCCCGCATCTAAATATCAATCCAATAGATATAACAACACCTAAGATACATAGGAGGAACTTTCCAACATCCATTATGACTCCTTGAGCCCAGTCTCCTAAACCGGAGAACCAATTTCGCGGGTTCAACCATGACACCCAACCAGTCAGCTCATTACCTACAGCAGCAAGGGTGAGATTGTGTTTTCGACGAAATTCCCACTTCAATTGGAGAATATCGTCCATCTTTTGGTCTATGACCTCTACCGGATCCTCGGTGCTATTTGTGATATACGTGCAACACTTTATACCGTACTGTGTTGCCAATGTAACACAATATCCGCCCGTTACTGCTGTAAGATAATTAAGAACCATCCTATGCTGAACTAGTTCTGTTTTATAAGCTTGAAGTTCTCTTCCAGTGTATCTGAACGTGTCATCATACATTTCAGTGATATTATCTAACAAATTGGCGAGTGCGGAAATGTATCTATAATTCATCACTCCTCGAGCGGTGCGAGTGAAATCTAACGCTACCAGAACCTGAATCCCGGTGGATTCATGGATAAGATCAGAGGCCGGATGCTCTAACCTTTCTGACAGTTGTCTTTTAACTCGGTGCTCGTAATGAGTGTGAGTATAAGGAGCTTGGGCACCACGGTGTATGTCCTTCATTTTGTCATGTGTAACAGTCATCACTTCAGGCAATACTTTTCCAATATAACACAATCCTTCAGAGTTTGGGGCAAGCCACTTGTACGCCTTTCTCCCGCATATGAAATATGCATCATCGGGGAGAACATATGGGACAGAGAAGGACATTACCATATTACACACCTTCCAGGTGAATTCTCCTGACCCTAATTCTTCCATCTGCTTAATGCACGTATCAGACTGTACGATATGTGCACAGTATCCTGGTGATACTTCTCCAACTCTAGTAATTCTATTTCCTAGGGTGTATCTATACCGGAAAGATTTTCCTCTACTGGCTATGTGGCGTACAAGCTCTGTATCTGTAGGCATTCTATCTGCTCTATGCGAGAAGGTCATGGTTAAGTTGCTCCATGACACTTCCCAATTTCCCGGCTTTCGGGGATTGGAGATGTTGAAACATAAGAGGGACCTATCCACATGGTATTGGTGGAGCTTCAAACTAGGAGGGCTGGAGATGTTAAACCTCCGGTCCACCGGTCTCCCACTACTTAGCTCAAGTACCTCCCCTAACGTTAAAGGAAATGGTACTAGCCCTGATTTGCTATGACCCTGAGGTACTTGAGAGCATACCCAACAATCTGTTTGGTTTAATACGTTACCCACTAAGGAGTGATAGTCACTCAATGGATGCCGGTCCATATGGATATTAAAACTGGATTGGCATTATAGTTACAGAGCCTACAGATACAGTTTTCTTTTTAACTAACAATCCTTCAAAGAAAATGTTTACAGATAACATGGTTGTTAGATCGTGCCCGGTACTCGCCTTTGCTTGGTGATTGGGTTGCTATTGGAAATTTACACCTCCGTCTCAGTCATCAGGACCTTTCTGGATCCTTTCTCGACCTCACTGGTACTCTCACCGAAACAGACTGCTCTGGTCAACATCATGGTTAACGGGAAAATCCATATCACAGTCTCTTGGGGCAAGTCCATCTTACAGGAGGAGAAAAGGAGAAATTTGTAAAGGGGGTATAAGAAAACAGTTTGAGGGGGAGAGAACTTGTTACGATAATAAGTTCTCTCGTCTTGTTGTTCTTCTTGTTCTGCTGTCCTCTCAAAGGTGCTGTCTCTCAGTCTTCCAAACGAACATTCTGGTGATGCAATATTCCCTTCCTAACCGACGATCTTTCTGTAAGGAGCAAAAATCTGGCATTACCATTGGTCCAACTGAGGGGTGACATAGCATCTTTAAACCATGGAAACATGAGTGAGAAGAGAGAGAAAACACAAAAAAAACAAAATAGATAGAGAACAATTCATGTGCATATATACATTACATAACTCGACAATAACCATCAATAAGAAAAGAGAAACAAAACATTTTTTTTAAACATTGTCAACATTAAGAAAACATTGTTAGCATTAGAAAAACATTGTCAGACTTATTAGGCTGTCATATCTATGTGTCTAATGGTCTCCTTGAGCAGTCCCTCCCCACCAGCACCTGCATTACTCCACTGTCTGTATCTGGCCAGAAATACATTGTGGCGGAGGTCATGCTGGGGTTTGATAGACTCCTGCAAGGACCAAGTGGATATGCAATGTGTGAATTCTTACCACTACTCGTCAGAGATGGGGATAGCGAGAGAGAGAAAAAAAAAACATTTTTCACAAATACATTTACAACTTTTCACCTGGTCATTCCTGTGTCTTCAGTGAATGACCTCCCACTTTGTTAACCGTTACCTCAGGCTTACCATCCGTCGTATGCTCATCTTTCTTGACTACCTATCATGGGTGTGGCTCAAAATTCCTCCTATCTGATCTCTGATTATAATGGTGTGTGTTGTAATTTTGCTCATTTCTTGGTCTAGGGGGTCTAACTTTATGTGGGTTATTACAGTTGTTGGCATAATGCCCTTCTCTTCTACAATGGTAACAGATCCTTGGCTTTCTCCAAGTGTCAGTGAACTGGGGTCTTGGCTGATTTGATGCCTCCTCAAACGCTTGGATGCTCATCACCATCAACCGCTTTCCCTGTACCTACCTGATTCCTTGGATACCATGATTATGTCGTTGTCTAGGGAGTTGATATACCTTCTGTGAATCTTTGATCATACAGTTAGATCTTTCCTAGGATCTGGGTAATCAGATATGATTGATCTCAATTCTGTCCGGGACCAGGGATGGCGCATTGCACTGTCCTTGACGGGAATGGTTCCCTGATCGCCAGTCTTCCCATTGGGGACTGCAATCACCCTGACCGGATCGAACTCAGCTACATCACCTTGTTTTGGTCTTACAATATGGGGTACATTTGTTTGTGCGTGATATAAAACATTGTACGTACCTGTGGACACGACCTCACCTGACCCTCCGTTAGGGGGTTTGATTATTGCCTTTACCGATTTGATCGTGTCCACCTGGATGTCTTGTAGGATGGCTTCTGGAAGAGGTGCCGACATTGTTCTGGGCTCACTTTCTTGTTTGTATTCCTGGGGAAAGTTTGACATGGGGTGCAACTTGCATAGGTTAATAGTTGTACATTCAACAACATTACAATAATCATTGTTACATTTATTACACTTATTCTTATGATCTATACTACAGTTGCTAAGAGCGTTTTTATTGTTCAACCTTGTGCTTTTCTCCGCAACCACAATCCTCCCTGATGCCATGTCTCTCTTCTCAAGATAAGAGTCAGAAAAGTCAATTGACTCTCTTTGTAATTCACCTTCCTGTTGCCATAACTGCAAATAATCATAATGTTTACTTCGTCTCTTTGTTGGTTCAATGAGACATATCCTCCTCCTTAAATTTTGTAACACTTTTGGGCTAAAGCTGTCTATATTTGGGAACTTCTCCCCATCATGTACAGTCATTCTTTCCCATTCATCACATAAAACTTCTGTGTGACTTCCATGTTTCTCACACATTATGTACCTGGCCGCTCCTACTGGACGGTCTTCTGAATCAACCCGAACCGAGGTTGATCGCCCCCTACCTGAACAACTGGCCCCCATAATCTGCAGGTGTTGCTTACTACTCCTTTGATCTTTATATCACGGTCTTCAGCGAACCCTTACAGCAAACCAAATTATTCAAAATAGGCCGGCGGTGGCGGTTTACCGAGTACCCCACTCACTCGCCCACCTCGACCAATACGACCTGATCACACCGATATGGTGCTGGCGTACTCGATACAGGGCCCTACCAAAAAACCTTCTGTTTACTGGAACATATGAGGGTTACCCGCAGGACACTTACTCTTTCCAGTAAAGGTGGGGTTGTTAGATAGTTCCTGAGTGACCAGCGAACTTCCCTTTAAAAATAAAAAATTACACAAATCACGTCAGAATGTACAAATAGCGTTTGTGACCACTTTACTCTAATGGTATTAGGTCAGATTACTAACTACTGCACACAATTACGTGCGGTACAATCGTTCAGTACATAAGCACTACCTGTTATGTACTGAGAGATCAGTGGAATCGAAAATTGCGGCTGCGAATTCCTTCAGCCAGAGCTTCCAATGGCCTATATGGGTTTTAGCACCAACCCCCGGGGTTGTGCTTCTTGTATCTTTATAGCGGACCTTCTTTGTCTCCTTATGACCTCCTGGTCTTGTTCTGTACGACCTCCTGGTCTGACCTCCTGGTCTTGTATACTGGTCCGCTATACTCTAATGCTCATATTTTATTTAACCAAGGATGCCTCCTTAGCCACCGTATATGTCACTTACACGTATGTCCTACCCGATTTCTTTTTGGTTCAACCTCTAAGTTATATAAACTTATGTAATAAAAACACACTCACTCAACACATGTACACTTTCGTTTCTATATCTATTTCTGCGCAGAAATTTTCTTTAGCCCAGCTGTGTTACCAATTAGGAGCAGGATCTGTTAAACTAAATTTCAGATTTCCAAAAATAGACTTGCGTTATTTACCGCGTCGCGTTATCTACCGCTTTGCGCTAATTATCGCTTATCGTGACTTGAGCTACGTGGGCGTAACCGGACGCTACGTTGCGTAATGAACGCTGCGTGCGTCGGCCTTTGGATTGCGTACGCTAGTCTTTGTTAGAGACACGTGTACGCAAAACAAAGATCCACCGTAACACAATATACTTTTATCAATGTAAACGATCCCTGATCATCTACCGCGTACCCCACTGGCTTTGCCTTATCTCCCAGGCAAACCTGTGTGTTTGTCTTACACTTTTAACTATTACCTCTATTCTTAAACTATGAAATAACAGCAAGTCTCTTTTAGCACTTTTCTTTCAACTATAAAACTGGCAAACAGGATAGTGATATACGAAAAATGAAATACACAGATGGAAAAGAAATGCAGATATATATATGTATGCGTGCGTATATACGCAAGACAGAAGAAAAATAAACAGTTTTAAAAAAAACACAAGCGTTTTGTTCTTACTTCCGGTTCCCGGATTCCTTCAGCACTCTTTATCTAAGTGAAGCAGACGCTTATCCCGTCAGCACTGCGAGACAACCTCCCACCCTTTGCTGGGGGATAATGTCTGCTGATCTACCTAGTGCAGATATGTGAAGGACTGGACGGCCCCCAATTGACAATGTTAAATTCCTTTGTCGTATAAACAACCCTTAATGAAGTCTAAGAACACTGTACGCTGTTTACTTAAGAAGTACCGTAAGGGTACACTAGTTGCGTAACGATCGCTTAGCCGTAGGCGAGACGCTCAAGCGTCACGTTCGCTCACGGCCCAGTGATCACAGGACAGCACGTTATTGGTGATGACTAGAGTAATGATTCGCTATGGCGTAGCAGACGCTCGAGACCACGAGGAGATCACCAGCGGCGCAGACGCTCACAACGCTATACCTTTATGTCAAAACCTTTTATCAATGAAATACACAGAATACCTTAATGTGAATACAGGGTGTAAGTGCAACCTTGTGTAACCTGACTAATTACAAAGCTGCCTGAGCGTCACCGACGCTCAAGTGAACACTTAAAACTATGAGAAAATACACTGATACTTGTTTAGGGTCCAAAGCCTATTATCTGTATTATGACTATTATACTTGCAAAAAGAATCACAGTACAAATGATACACTACAATATAACAGAGACTTCCTAACCAAATAACTATACAAGAAATACAATACAATACCAATCTAATACAATACAATACAATACTAATCAAGGGAAAATACGAGAGAAAGTGAGGAGAGAGAGAGAGAGAGAGAGAGAGAGAGAGAGAGAGAGAGAGAGAGAGAGAGAGAGATATGAGAGAAATGGCTCACAGAAAGACAATGATTACGGAGAGAAACTTACGCACAAGGGTAACGATCGCAAGCGCTTCTGGACTGCCAGCTTCCCGATTATCAGCAATGAGAACCGTTTGATGAGAAGTGCCAGCTGGATGCCACAGGCCCGTCTTTTATGCTACTCACACAATGCAATCCAATGGTCCCTACAATCTCATTGTCCATTGGACGCAGGAATTCGGCTTCGCATTATAACAAAGGTCATAGGTTGATTCATACAGGTGGGCTGTGTTGTATCAGTGGCCTTGTTTATGCAACACAATGGGTGATGACCAACACATTCCTGTCTTCTGGAGAGCTATTGTTTGACGAATACAAAACAGAATCCTGTCTGGGTTTTGTTCTATATTCATGATGTCCACTTTCAGTTGAGACAATGACATCTCAGCCCTCATTCTCCTGGATACAAACCCTAATCCATTCGAAAACACAGGTGTTGGCCCTCCTCATTGAGTCTCAAAGCTCAGTGTAATTAAAGACTATTGTACTCCGTCTGCGGGAAAGATACTGATTTGGAGTACAATTGATCTTCAATTACTATTCCGGTGCTTACCTTATGCATGTAAAGTTATGAGGCCCTCCCAACATGCAAACTATTGTTTGGGGGATCTCTGAGGTCAAAGAGCCATTTGAGACCCACTGATACCTGTCTCCACTGTTCAGGTGCATGACTAAGTAAGAACAAATAATAATAAATGGACATAACTTCTTATGTCCATAACTATTCGCACGAGCGATTAATCTGCTCCAAACCAACACCGGAATATTGCTATTTAAATACTCTTCCGATGGGTACCAAACACCACTGTATGACTCCTGTTAGACCCTTCGCACAATACAAAGAGGGATCCCTCCGTTCAGGGACATTCTATATTAACCAAACTTTCAGAATCTATCAAAGGGACCATGATCTATAAAATACATTATTTATAAAAATGTGTAACGAATGAGTCGCACGCTACGACTACATACTCTTTACCGTAAATACGCATACCGAGTGCGAGCGAGTGCACACAGTAGCGGGTATGCGCCTTCACGGGAAAGCGCACGCATGCGCAGCGCGTACCAGGGTGAGGTGCAAATATGGCAATGTGTATAGAAACATTTTTCTGACTTTGACAACGTGTTTTTAATAAGATAAATATTTAGCTTTGTTAGAGGTAATTAAGTGATAGATTCTGGCTATGTTCCTCAGATGAAAGAATGAGAATTTGATTGTGGCTGATATCTGATGTTTAAGCTTCAAGCCACCATCCAGGACAATGGCAAGATTCTGTACATGATCAGTGTTTTGTAATTTTAAACCCTCCAGCGTTAGTCCATTTGGTTGGCTATGCTGCAGTCTTGTCCTTTGATGTTGCGGTCCTATCATAAGGATGTCTGTTTCAAAAGTATTCAGTCACAGCCTACTGGCACTCATCCGCTCATCAAGCTCAACTAGACAGCCATTTAGGGTTGTTATTGGGTTCTCGGTACCTAGAGCAAAGGACAGGTACAATGTATATGTATGTGTATCATCTAAATAGCAGTGGTAGACCAGGTCATGGTGCCTGATTTTTTCACCAAGTGATGTTGCATGTACTGCAAAAGCATGGGGGATGGTATAGAACTTTGTGGAAAACCACATGCAGGTGGCACTGGTGACGAGGAGTGTACTCCAGAAGAAACTCTCTGTGACTTGCAGAGGAGAAATTATTTGAACCAGCTAAGGAGTGTGCCATCTAATCCACAGATATTTTTCAGGCACTCAATCAGAATCCCATGGTCCATGGTACCTAATGCTGCAGGGCTCTTTCAGTGCTATGTATTCTCCTGAATCCGGAATGAAATGAATCATAAATATCATGGGTTGTCAGGTGGGTTTCCAGTTGAGTTGCAACTACTTACTCAATAACCTTTGATAGAAAAGGAACGTTTTATACTGGTCTGTAGTTGGTCATGCAATCAGGATCTAAATTAGGTTATTTAAAAAGAGGTCTAACAATTGCTTCCTTTAGTGGTTCAGTAAAAATGCCCACCTGCAAAGAGCATTGAACTGTTTTAGCAAATACAGGGCCAATTATGTCCATACATTCTATTAGAAGCATGGTTGCGGTAGGAACCAGATCACAAGTAGTGGTACGCAACAGTCAGGCAATTTCAGCAATGTCTTTTACATCCATTGGGTCAAAGCTGGTCCATGATGACAGGTGGCTTACATTTTTGGTTTAGTAATTTGTACGGATGAGCGGGCCGGGATCCGAGCCCGGCTCAGGACTTCCCGCCTTACTCGGATCCCTAAAACAAGGCAAAACGTCATCATCCCGCTGTCAGATTTTCACAGGTTTTAGTTTCTATAAAAGTCCCCGGTGTTCAGCGCCATCTTCACTCTGGCACTGGAGAGTGTTCTGGATGGACGTGTCTGTCTCAGTACTGGGTGGTGTGGCGTGGGGCATGTGCTCTGTCTGCTGTATCTAAAAGGGGTGCTGTCTCTGTCTGCTGTATCTAAAAAAGGGTGCTCCCTGTCTGCTGTATCTGAAAAAGGGGTGCTCTCTCTGCTGTATTTGAAAAAGGGGTGCTCTCTCTGCTGTATCTGAAAAAGGGGTGCTCTCTCTGTCTGCTGTATCTGAAAAAGGGTGCTCTCTGTCTGCTGTATCTGAAAAAGGGTGCTCTCTGCTGTATCTGAAAAAGGGGTGCTCTCTCTGCTGTATTTGAAAAAGGGGTGCTCTCTCTGCTGTATTTGAAAAAGGGGTGCTCTCTGTCTGCTGTATCTGAACAAATGGGTGCTCACTCTGTCTGCTGTATCTGAAAAAGGGGTGCTCTCTGTCTGCTGTATCTAAAAAAGGGGTGCTCTCTCTGTCTGCTGTATTTGAAAAAGGGGTGCTCTCTGTATCTGAAAAAGGGGTGCTCTCTGTCTGCAGTATCTGAAAAAGAGATGCTCTCTCTGTCTGCTGTATCTGAAAAAGGGGTGCTCTCTGCTGTATCTGAAAGGGGTCATCTGTCACCTGCCCCAGTGTAAAATTGAACTAAGAAAAACTAAAAACAAAAAGCCTAAAATGATAAAAAAATATATATATTTTGTTTGTGCTGTACACCAGTGTACACTTTTTATTTTATTTTGATAAGTACTGTGACATTGCAGGTCAGACCGCAGTATATTGGGGCTGATTCAGACCTGATCACTAGGCTGCGTTTTCTCATTACCTGCGATCAGATCTGAAACGCACATGCGTATGCACCGCAATGCACAGGCACAACGAACCGCAACAACAGGGATCGCAAGGAGATTGACAGGGAGAAGGCGTTTGTGGGTGGCAACTGACCGGTTTCAAGGAGTGTCTGGAAAAATGCAGGCATGTCCAAGCATTTGAAGGGAGTGTGTCTGACGTCAAATCTGGTCCTGGACAGGCTGAAGTGATCGCAGCAGCTGAGTAAGTCCTGGGCTGCGCAGAGACTGCACAAAATCAGTTTGTGCAGCTCTGCTACACATGGGATTGCACACTTGCACATCTAAAATACAGTCCTCTTGTAGGCGGTGACTATCCAATTACAGGGCTGCAAAAATCGCTGCCCAGCGATCAGGTCTGAATTACCCCCATTATTTCCTACTTATACACGTATTGGGGGTCATTCCGAGTTGTTCGCTCGCAAGCTGCTTTTAGCAGCATTGCACACGCTAAGCCGCCGCCTACTGGGAGTGAATCTTAGCTTATCAAAATTGCGAACGAAAGATTAGCAGAATTGCGAATAGACACTTCTTAGCAGTTTCTGAGTAGCTCCAGACTTACTCGGCATCTGCGATCAGTTCAGTCCGTTTCGTTCCTGGTTTGACGTCACAAACACACCCAGCGTTCGCCCAGACACTCCTCCGTTTCTCCAGCCACTCCCGTGTTTTTCCCAGAAACGGTAGCGTTTTTTCGCACACACCCATAAAACGGCCAGTTTCCACCCAGAAACACCCACTTCCTGTCAATCACATTACGATCAGCAGAACGAAGAAAAAACCTTGTAATGCCGTGAGTAAAATACCTAACTGCAAAGCAAATTTACTAGGCGCAGTCGCACTGCGGACATTGCGCAGCGCATTAGCGACTAATCGCTCCGTTGCGAGAAAAAAATAACGAGCGAACAATAGTGATGAGCGAGGTTCGGTTTTACTCGGTTTTACTCGGTTCTCAAAACGGCATCTTATTGGCTATCCAAAACACGTGACATCCGTGAGCCAATAAGATGCCGTTTTGAGAACCGAGTAAAACCGAGTAAAACCGAGTAAAACCGAATCCGCTCATCACTAGCGAACAACTCGGAATGACCCCCATTGTGCGATGCTGTTGGTGAAGTCAACCACAGTATGTAATTATATATATATATATATTTCTAAATCATTTGTGCGACGCTGTCGGTGAACTCAACTGCAGTGTGTAATTATTGTTATATATATTTCTGACTCATTTGTGCGATGCTGGCTGTGAAGTCAACTGCAGTGTGTAATTATTATTATACATACATTTCTATGATGTTGTTTGTGTAAGTCGGTGGCTGCAGGTGTAAACCATGGTAAAACGAAAGCCATAGTGATGCCTGGGCATAAGACCAAAAAAGCTAAATATTGGGTGTGGGATTATTTTTACCCCAATCTTGACAATGTTTATGAAAGCATCGGCTCCATTTGTGAGGCCAAATTTAGTAGAGGTAGGAATGTTAGCCATCTAGGCCCCTCCTCTGTGTTACGTTATTTACAGTGAAGACATGAAATTTATTGTACAAGATTATAATGTGATTAACACCTCATCATCAACATCCTAAGAGTAATTAATTAACGGAGGAAATCCTTCTAAAATATTGTTTTGTGGGGGCCCAAACAAACCAATAAATTCAGCCACAAATGACAGTCCCTGTCGCTGAAATGGTTGGTTTGTTAAACTGTGCATGTCCTGTTTAATATATACAACATAAGGGTGGATGGGAGGGCCCAAGGACGCCTGAGCCTGTCAATGAGGCAGAGGCGTTTGCATAAGTGAGATGCGAACAGTTTCTTATATAGCACAGCAAATTCAGTTGCGCTTTACAACTAGACACAATTAGAAGACAAAACTGGGTAAAAACAAACAGTCATAGAGGTAGGAGGGCCCTGCTCGCAAGCTTACAATCTATGGGGAAATTGGCATTGATACACAAGGATATCTATTGCATAGTTTCCCCCAGATTGCAAAGGTTCTTGGTGGGCTGCATGATATCACATCACAGCAGTGATGAACCAGGGTCAGGAGGAAAGGAGAGTGAAGAAAGAAAATATGTAAGGATATGTGTGGACTGTACTGTAGGGATATAATTGGATAGGAAAGCTATGAAGGTAGTGTGAGTGGTTCTGGAATTTGATAAGCTTGTCTGAATAGGTGAGTTTTCAGGGAACGCTTTAAGGTTTGAAGACTAGAGGAGTGTCTTACTGTACGTGGTAGGGAATTCCAGAGTGGGTGCAGCCTGAAGAAAGCCCTGTAATTGTGCATGGGAGTAGAGATGAGCGCCTGAAATTTTTCGGGTTTTGTGTTTTGGTTTTGGGTTCGGTTCCGCGGCCGTGTTTTGGGTTCGAACGCGTTTTGGCAAAACCTCACCGAATTTTTTTTGTCGGATTCGGGTGTGTTTTGGATTCGGGTGTTTTTTTTCAAAAAACACTAAAAAACAGCTTAAATCATAGAATTTGGGGGTCATTTTGATCCCAAAGTATTATTAACCTCAAAAACCATAATTTACACTCATTTTCAGTCTATTCTGAATACCTCACACCTCACAATATTATTTTTAGTCCTAAAATTTGCACCGAGGTCGCTGTGTGAGTAAGATAAGCGACCCTAGTGGCCGACACAAACACCGGGCCCATCTAGGAGTGGCACTGCAGTGTCACGCAGGATGTCCCTTCCAAAAAACCCTCCCCAAACAGCACATGACGCAAAGAAAAAAAGAGGCGCAATGAGGTAGCTGTGTGAGTAAGATTAGCGACCCTAGTGGCCGACACAAACACCGGGCCCATCTAGGAGTGGCACTGCAGTGTCACGCAGGATGGCCCTTCCAAAAAACCCTCCCCAAACAGCACATGACGCAAAGAAAAAAAGAGGCGCAATGAGGTAGCTGTGTGAGTAAGATTAGCGACCCTAGTGGCCGACACAAACACCGGGCCCATCTAGGAGTGGCACTGCAGTGTCACGCAGGATGTCCCTTCCAAAAAACCCTCCCCAAACAGCACATGACGCAAAGAAAAAAAGAGGCGCAATGAGGTAGCTGTGTGAGTAAGATTAGCGACCCTAGTGGCCGACACAAACACCGGGCCCATCTAGGAGTGGCACTGCAGTGTCACGCAGGATGTCCCTTCCAAAAAACCCTCCCCAATCAGCACATGATGCAAAGAAAAAGAAAAGAAAAAAGAGGTGCAAGATGGAATTGTCCTTGGGCCCTCCCACCCACCCTTATGTTGTATAAACAAAACAGGACATGCACACTTTAACCAACCCATCATTTCAGTGACAGGGTCTGCCACACGACTGTGACTGATATGACGGGTTGGTTTGGACCCCCCCCAAAAAAGAAGCAATTAATCTCTCCTTGCACAAACTGGCTCTACAGAGGCAAGATGTCCACCTCATCTTCACCCTCCGATATATCACCGTGTACATCCCCCTCCTCACAGATTATCAATTCGTCCCCACTGGAATCCACCATCTCAGCTCCCTGTGTACTTTGTGGAGGCAATTGCTGCTGGTCAATGTCTCCGCGGAGGAATTGATTATAATTCATTTTAATGAACATCATCTTCTCCACATTTTCTGGATGTAACCTCGTACGCCGATTGCTGACAAGGTGAGCGGCGGCACTAAACACTCTTTCGGAGTACACACTTGTGGGAGGGCAACTTAGGTAGAATAAAGCCAGTTTGTGCAAGGGCCTCCAAATTGCCTCTTTTTCCTGCCAGTATAAGTACGGACTGTGTGACGTGCCTACTTGGATGCGGTCACTCATATAATCCTCCACCATTCTATCAATGTTGAGAGGAATCATATGCAGTGACAGTAGACGACATGTCCGTAATCGTTGTCAGGTCCTTCAGTCCGGACCAGATGTCAGCATCAGCAGTCGCTCCAGACTGCCCTGCATCACCGCCAGCGGGTGGGCTCGGAATTCTGAGCCTTTTCCTCGCACCCCCAGTTGCGGGAGAATGTGAAGGAGGAGATGTTGACAGGTCGCGTTCCGCTTGACTTGACAATTTTGTCACCAGCAGGTCTTTCAACCCCAGCAGACCTGTGTCTGCCGGAAAGAGAGATCCAAGGTAGGCTTTAAATCTAGGATCGAGCACGGTGGCCAAAATGTAGTGCTCTGATTTCAACAGATTGACCACCCGTGAATCCTTGTTAAGCGAATTAAGGGCTGCATCCACAAGTCCCACATGCCTAGCGGAATCGCTCCCTTTTAGCTCCTTCTTCAATGCCTCCAGCTTCTTCTGCAAAAGCCTGATGAGGGGAATGACCTGACTCAGGCTGGCAGTGTCTGAACTGACTTCACGTGTGGCAAGTTCAAAGGGCATCAGAACCTTGCACAACGTTGAAATCATTCTCCACTGCACTTGAGACAGGTGCATTCCACCTCCTATATCGTGCTCAATTGTATAGGCTTGAATGGCCTTTTGCTGCTCCTCCAACCTCTGAAGCATATAGAGGGTTGAATTCCACCTCGTTACCACTTCTTGCTTCAGATGATGGCAGGGCAGGTTCAGTAGTTTTTGGTGGTGCTCCAGTCTTCTGTACGTGGTGCCTGTACGCCGAAAGTGTCCCGCAATTTTTCTGGCCACCGACAGCATCTCTTGCACGCCCCTGTCGTTTTTTAAAAAATTCTGCACCACCAAATTCAAGGTATGTGCAAAACATGGGACGTGCTGGAATTTGCCCATATTTAATGCACACACAATATTGCTGGCGTTGTCCGATGCCACAAATCCACAGGAGAGTCCAATTGGGGTAAGCCATTCCGCGATGATCTTCCTCAGTTGCCGTAAGAGGTTTTCAGCTGTGTGCGTATTCTGGAAAGCGGTGATACAAAGCGTAGCCTGCCTAGGAAAGAGTTGGCGTTTGCGAGATGCTGCTACTGGTGCCGCCGCTGCTGTTCTTGCGGCGGGAGTCCATACATCTACCCAGTGGGCTGTCACAGTCATATAGTCCTGACCCTGCCCTGCTCCACTTGTCCACATGTCCGTGGTTAAGTGGACATTGGGTACAACTGCATTTTTTAGGACACTGGTGAGTCTTTTTCTGACGTCCGTGTACATTCTCGGTATCGCCTGCCTAGAGAAGTGGAACCTAGATGGTATTTGGTAACGGGGGCACACTGCCTCAATAAATTGTCTAGTTCCCTGTGAACTAACGGCGGATACCGGACGCACGTCTAACACCAACATAGTTGTCAAGGACTCAGTTATCCGCTTTGCAGTAGGATGACTGCTGTGATATTTCATCTTCCTCGCAAAGGACTGTTGAACAGTCAATTGCTTACTGGAAGTAGTACAAGTGGGCTTACGACTTCCCCTCTGGGATGACCATCGACTCCCAGCGGCAACAACAGCAGCGCCAGCAGCAGTAGGCGTTACACGCAAGGATGCATCGGAGGAATCCCAGGCAGGAGAGGACTCGTCAGAATTGCCAGTGACATGGCCTGCAGGACTATTGGCATTCCTGGGGAAGGAGGAAATTGACACTGAGGGAGTTGGTGGGGTGGTTTGCGTGAGCTTGGTTACAAGAGGAAGGGATTTACTGGTCAGTGGACTGCTTCCGCTGTCACCCAAAGTTTTTGAACTTGTCACTGACTTATTATGAATGCGCTGCAGGTGACGTATAAGGGAGGATGTTCCGAGGTGGTTAACGTCCTTACCCCTACTTATTACAGCTTGACAAAGGGAACACACGGCTTGACACCTGTTGTCCGCATTTCTGGTGAAATACCTCCACACCGAAGAGCTGATTTTTTTGGTATTTTCACCTGGCATGTCAACGGCCATATTCCTCCCACGGACAACAGGTGTCTCCCCGGGTGCCTGACTTAAACAAACCACCTCACCATCAGAATCCTCCTGGTCAATTTCCTCCCCAGCGCCAGCAACACCCATATCCTCCTCATCCTGGTGTACTTCAACACTGACATCTTCAATCTGACTATCAGGAACTGGACTGCGGGTGCTCCTTCCAGCACTTGCAGGGGGCGTGCAAATGGTGGAAGGCGCATGCTCTTCACGTCCAGTGTTGGGAAGGTCAGGCATCGCAACCGACACAATTGGACTCTCCTTGTGGATTTGGGATTTCGAAGAATGCACAGTTCTTTGCTGTGCTGCTTTTGCCAGCTTGAGTCTTTTCATTTTTCTAGCGAGAGGCTGAGTGCTTCCATCCTCATGTGAAGCTGAACCACTAGCCATGAACATAGGCCAGGGCCTCAGCCGTTCCTTGCCACTCCGTGTGGTAAATGGCATATTGGCAAGTTTACGCTTCTCCTCCGACAATTTTATTTTAGGTTTTGGAGTCCTTTTTTTACTGATATTTGGTGTTTTGGATTTGACATGCTCTGTACTATGACATTGGGCATCGGCCTTGGCAGACGACGTTGCTGGCATTTCATCGTCTCGGCCATGACTAGTGGCAGCAGCTTCAGCACGAGGTGGAAGTGGATCTTGATCTTTCCCTAATTTTGGAACCTCAACATTTTTGTTCTCCATATTTTAATAGGCACAACTAAAAGGCACCTCAGGTAAACAATGGAGATGGATGGATTGGATACTAGTATACAATTATGGACGGGCTGCCGAGTGCCGACACAGAGGTAGCCACAGCCGTGAACTACCGCACTGTACTGTGTCTGCTGCTAATATATAGACTGGTTGATAAAGAGATAGTATACTCGTAACTAGTATGTATGTATAAAGAAAGAAAAAAAAACCACGGTTAGGTGGTATATACAATTATGGACGGGCTGCCGAGTGCCGACACAGAGGTAGCCACAGCCGTGAACTACCGCACTGTACTGTGTCTGCTGCTAATATATAGACTGGTTGATAAAGAGATAGTATACTCGTAACTAGTATGTATGTATAAAGAAAGAAAAAAAAACCACGGTTAGGTGGTATATACAATTATGGACGGGCTGCCGAGTGCCGACACAGAGGTAGCCACAGCCGTGAACTACCGCACTGTACTGTGTCTGCTGCTAATATATAGACTGGTTGATAAAGAGATAGTATACTCGTAACTAGTATGTATGTATAAAGAAAGAAAGAAAAACCACGGTTAGGTGGTATATACAATTATGGACGGGCTGCCGAGTGCCGACACAGAGGTAGCCACAGCCGTGAACTACCGCACTGTACTGTGTCTGCTGCTAATATATAGACTGGTTGATAAAGAGATAGTATACTCGTAACTAGTATGTATGTATAAAGAAAGAAAAAAAAACCACGGTTAGGTGGTATATACAATTATGGACGGGCTGCCGAGTGCCGACACAGAGGTAGCCACAGCCGTGAACTACCGCACTGTACTGTGTCTGCTGCTAATATAGACTGGTTGATAAAGAGATAGTATACTCGTAACTAGTATGTATGTATAAAGAAAGAAAAAAAAACCACGGTTAGGTGGTATATACAATTATGGACGGGCTGCCGAGTGCCGACACAGAGGTAGCCACAGCCGTGAACTACCGCACTGTACTGTGTCTGCTGCTAATATATAGACTGGTTGATAAAGAGATAGTATACTCGTAACTAGTATGTATGTATAAAGAAAGAAAAAAAAACCACGGTTAGGTGGTATATACAATTATGGACGGGCTGCCGAGTGCCGACACAGAGGTAGCCACAGCCGTGAACTACCGCACTGTACTGTGTCTGCTGCTAATATATAGACTGGTTGATAAAGAGATAGTATACTCGTAACTAGTATGTATGTATAAAGAAAGAAAAAAAAAAACCACGGTTAGGTGGTATATACAATTATGGACGGGCTGCCGAGTGCCGACACAGAGGTAGCCACAGCCGTGAACTACCGCACTGTACTGTGTCTGCTGCTAATATATAGACTGGTTGATAAAGAGATAGTATACTCGTAACTAGTATGTATGTATAAAGAAAGAAAAAAAAACCACGGTTAGGTGGTATATACAATTATGGACGGGCTGCCGAGTGCCGACACAGAGATAGCCACAGCCGTGAACTACCGCACTGTACTGTGTCTGCTGCTAATATAGACTGGTTGATAAAGAGATAGTATACTACTAATATTATATATACTGGTGGTCAGGTCACTGGTCACTAGTCACACTGGCAGTGGCACTCCTGCAGCAAAAGTGTGCACTGTTTAATTTTAATATAATATTATGTACTCCTGGCTCCTGCTATAACCTATAACTGGCACTGCAGTAGTGCTCCCCAGTCTCCCCCACAATTATAAGCTGTGTGAGCTGAGCAGTCAGACAGATATATAATATATATTTATATAGATGATGCAGCACACTGGCCTGAGCCTGAGCAGTGCACACAGATATGGTATGTGACTGACTGAGTCACTGTGTGTATCGCTTTTTTCAGGCAGAGAACGGATATATTAAATAAACTGCACTGTGTGTCTGGTGGTCACTCACTATATAATATATTATGTACTCCTGGCTCCTGCTATAACCTATAACTGGCACTGCAGTAGTGCTCCCCAGTCTCCCCCACAATTATAAGCTGTGTGAGCTGAGCAGTCAGACAGATATATATAATATTATATATAGATAATAGATGATGCAGCACACTGGCCTGAGCCTGAGCAGTGCACACAGATATGGTATGTGACTGAGTCACTGTGTGCTGTGTATCGCTTTTTTCAGGCAGAGAACGGATTATAAAGTAAACTGCACTGTCCTCACTAGTAAACTCTCTCCACTCAGTCTCTACACTTCTACAGTAACAGTACTCCTCCTAGTCAGCTCCAGTAAATCTCTCTCAGTCTCTTATAATCTAAATGGAGAGGACGCCAGCCACGTCCTCTCCCTATCAATCTCAATGCACGTGTGAAAATGGCGGCGACGCGCGGCTCCTTATATAGAATCCGAGTCTCGCGATAGAATCCGAGCCTCGCGAGAATCCGACAGCGTCATGATGACGTTCGGGCGCGCTCGGGTTAACCGAGCAAGGCGGGAAGATCCGAGTCGCTCGGACCCGTGAAAAAAAACATGAAGTTCTGGCGGGTTCGGATTCAGAGAAACCGAACCCGCTCATCTCTACATGGGAGCAAGTAATGAGTGTGGATGAGAGGCATAGATCTTGTGAAGAGCAAAGAGGCCAGGTTGGGAGATATTTTGAGATAAGCGGAGAGATGTATGTTGGTGTAGTATGGTTAATAGCCTTGTGTGTAAGTAACAGTATTTTATATTGAATATCGTAGAATACAGGTAGCCAATGGAGGGACTGACAGAGTGGATCTGCAGATGATGAACGTCTAGCGAGGAAGATTAGCCTCGCAGCTGCATTCAGAATGGATTATAATGGTGAGAGTCTCTTCTTAGTAAGACCATACCTCTCAACTGTCCTGATTTTCACGGGACAGTCGCGTTTTTTTGGGACTGTCCCGCTGTCCCACCCGTGGGCCGCAGTGTCCCGCGGTGTGTGTGTGTGTGTGTGTGGGGGACAGTTGGGAAGCTCCTGCATCCGCTGCTCTGCTTAGCAGAGCAGCGGTGAATAGACGCTGTGCGCCCCCTTTTCCATAGGCCACACTCCCTTTCCAGCCGGCTTCACGCACAGATGTCCCTCCTTACGATATACAAAAGTTGGAAGGTATAGTAAGACCAGTATGAAGACTATTGCAATAATCAATGCGGGAGATAATGAGAGCATGTATTAGGGTTTTAGCAGTGTCTTGTGTAAGATATGGGTTTTAGCAGTGTCTTGGATATGTTTCTTATACCCCTTTTCCACTAAAAGCACGGGTCGCAGCCGTGTCGCCTGACACGGCTGCGACCCGTGCTACAGCCCCTTTTGAACAGCGCTCACCAACCCTGGCATATTGCCGAGTTGGTGACGGTACTACTGACGCGGCAGGGGTGGCGCTGGGAGATCACATGGTCTCCCAGCGCCGCCCTCCCTATACACTGTGAACGGGAGCCGTGTCGCCTCGACACGGCACCCGTTCACACTAGACAGCTAGCCGGGTTGAACACGTGTTCAACCTGGCTAGCCACCCGGGTAGGACTCCCGGATCACTTGATCCGGGATTTGCCGGGGAACCCTTTTCCACTAGGGCAAAACACGGGTAAATGCGCGCCCCCGCGCATTTACCCATGTTTCTAAGAGCTAGTGGAAAAGAGGTATTAGATGCAGGTAACATGATTTTGAGACAGATTGAATGAGGGGAGCAAAGGACAGTGGTGTGTGCACGCACATTGCTGCTCCTGCGCGTACGCAATAGGTATTAATAGTTCAGTATGTGATTGTACCACTGATGTGATCCATAATGAATAAGGCCCATTATACCGAAATATGTTCCATTTTATATATACAGTATATGGCAGTTTCTCTAATTGGGGAGCTGGTGGGAAGTAGCTATTTTGTTTTCCAGAACAAAGGAATTTGACAATTTGTGGCTTTTAGAATATGCCATATAAGATTCTGGTATCCGGACTCCAGGTCGACAACAAAAAGGTCGACACACCTTAGGTCAATGCCAATTGGTCAACACACCTTAGGTCGACGTGGTCAAAAGGTCGACATAGACAAAAGGTCAACATGAACAAGGTCGACATGGAAAAAGGTCGACATGAGTTTTTCACAATTTTTTTCTTTTTTGGAACCTTTTCATACTTAATGATCCACGTGGACTACGATTGGAATGGTAATCTGTGCGGAGCGAGGCACCTTGCCCGAAGCATGGCGAGCAAAGCGAGCCATGCGAGGGGACACGGTGCACTAATTGGGGTTCCCGGTCACTGTACGCAGAAAACGACACCAAAAAACATGAAACACTCATGTCGACCTTTTCCATGTCAACCTTGTTCAAGTTGACCTTTTGTCCATGTCGACCTAAGGTGTGTTGACCAATTAGCGTCGACCTGAGGTATGTCAACCTTTTTGTTGTCGACCTGGAGTCCTAGACCCGAGATTCTAGGCACTGTATGTTTATGATAGCTACAAGTACGAGAGCTAATGGAGTTTTAAGACAATGCCTGACAGCCAGGGTCAAACGCAGGATTTTCACGGCGGGGTTTCCGTATATATCACATATATGCTATATATATATATATATATATATATATATGTATGTGTGAAATACATAGTATACTGTATACAGTATGTCAAAGTCAGAAAAATGTCTCAATGCACGTTGCCATATTTGCACCACACACTGGTTCGCGCTGCGCGTGCGTACGCTCTCCCGTGGAGGCGCATACCCGCAATAGCGTGCACTCGCAGGCGCGGTATGCGCATTTACGGTAGAGTTTATGTAGTCGTAGCGTGCGACTCATTCGTTACAAATGTTCACAATTAATGTAGTTTATAGATCATGGTCCCTTTGATAGATTCTGAAAGTTTGGTTAAAATACAATGTCCCAGAGCTGAGGAATCCCTCTTTATATCGTACGAAGGGTCTAACAGGAATCATACAGCAGTGTTTGGTACCCATCGGAAGAGTATTTAATTAGCAATATTCCGGTGTTGGTTTGGAGCGTATTAATCGCTCGTGCGAATAGTTATGGACATAAGAAGTTTATGTCCATTTCTATTAATTACACATACTCAGGTATGCGGCGGGAAACCCAGTTTCCCACCCACCTGAGCTGTTGGAAATCGTCACAGCCCACCTGTATGAATCACCCTATGACCTTTTGTTATGATGCAGGGCCGAATTCCTTCGGCCAATGGACAATGGGATTGTAGGACCAGGAGATTGCATTGTGTGTGGGGCATAAATAGGCAGGCCGACCACATCCAGCTCTCACTCTCTCATCAACGGTTATCTGCTGATAGCCGGGAGCTGGATATCGAGGCGCAGGCGATCATACCCTTTGTGCGTAAGTTTCTCTCCGTAATCATTGTCTTTCTGTGAGCCAATCTCTCTCTCTCTCTCTCTATCTCTCTCTCTCTCTATCTCTCTCTCTCCTCTTTTCTCTTATATCTCTCATAGTATTATAGCATTGTATTGTATTGCATTTAGGTCAGAGTAGTATTGTCTTTTTGTAATTTAGTTCTGTGGTTAGGAAGTCTCTGTTATATTGTAGTGTATCATTTGTACTGTTATCCCCTTTTACAAGTATATTAGATATAATACAGTTAATAGGCTTTGGAACCTAAACCAGTATCTGTGTGTTTTCTATAGTGTTAAGTGTTCACTTGAGCGTCGGTGACGCTCAAGCAGCTTTGTAGTTAGTCAGGTTACACAAGGTTGCACTTACACCCTGTACTCACATTAAGGTATTCTTTGTATTTCTTTGGTATAAGGTTTAAATATTAAGGTATAGCGTTGTGAGCGTCTGCGCCGCTGGTGATCTCCTCGTGGTCTCGAGCGTAAGCTACGCCATAGCGAATCATTACCCTAGACATAACCAATAACGTGTCCTGTGATCGCTGGGCCTTGAGCGAACGTGACGCTTGAGCGTCTCGCCTACGGCTGAGCGATCGTTACGCAACTAGCGTACCATTACGGTACTTCTTAAGTAAACAGCGTACAGTGTTCTTAGCTTCATAAAGGGTTGTTATACGACAAAGGAATTTAGCATTGTCAATTGGGGACTCGTCCTATCCTTCTCATATCTGCACTAGGTAGATCAGCAGACATTATCCCTCCAGCAAAGGGTGGGAGGTTGTCTCATAGTGCTGACGGGATAAGCATCTGCTTCGCTTAGATAAAGAGTGCTGAAGGAATCCGGGAACCGGAAGTAAGAACAAAACGCTTGTGTCTTTTTAAAACTGTTTATTTTTTCTTTTGTCTTGCGTACGCACGCATATATCTGCATTTCTGTTTCATTTTCGTATATCACTATTCCTGTTTGCCAATTTTATAGTTGATAGAAAGTGCTAAAAAGAGATTTGCTGTTATTTAATAGTAGAGGTAATAGTTAAAGTATAGAACAACACACGGTTTGTCTGAGATACAAGGCAGTCAGTGTGGATTGCGGTAGATGATCAGGGATCATTTACATTGATAAAAGTATATATTGTGTTACGGTGGATCCTTTGCATTGCGTACACGTGTCACTAACAAAGACTAGCGTACGCAATCCAAAGGCAGACGCACGCAGCGTTCATTACGCAACGTAGCGTCCGGTTACGCCCACGTAGCTCAAGCTGTGATAAAGTGAAGTAACGCAAAGGCGATAAGTAACGCAAAAGCGATAATTAACGCACAGCGGTAGATAACGCGAAGCGGTAAATAACGCAAATCTATTTTTGGAAAATCTGAAATTTAGTTTAACAGATCCTGCTCCTAATTGGTAACACTTTTGGCCTAAAGACAATTTCTGCGCAGAAATAGATATAGAAACAAAAGTGTACATGTGTTGAGTGAGTGTGTTTTGTATACAAAAGTTTATATAACTTTAAGGTGGAACCACAAGGAAAGCCGGGTACTCGTCAAGGGACATACGTGTAAGTGACATATACGGTGGCCAGGGAGGCATCCCTGGTTAAATAATATTTGAGCATTAGAGTATAGCGGGTCATAAGGTAACAGACCAGGAGGTCATAAGGTAACAGACCAGGAGGTCGTAAGGTAAAAGGTCCGCTATAAAAGTCCAGTGGCACAACGCCTGGGGTGTTGGTGCAGAACCCATATAGGCCATAAGCTCTTGCTGAAGGAATCGCGGCCGGAAACATCGATTCCATTGATCTTTCAGTACATGACAAGTAGTGCTCGTATACTGAACGATTGGACCGCACGTAATTGTGTGCAGTAGTTAGTAATCTGACCTAATACCATTAGAGTAAAGTGGTCACAAACGCTATCTGTACATTCTGACGTGATTTGTGTAATTTTTTATTTTTGGAAGGGAAGTTCGCTGGTCACTCAGGAACTATCTAACAACCCCAACTTTACTGGAAAGAGTAAGTGTCCTGCGGGTAACCCTCATATGTTCCAGTAAACTGAAGGTTCCATAGGGGCCCTGTATCGAGTACGCCAGCACCATATCGGTGTGATCAGGTCGTATTGGTCGAGGTGGGCGAGTGAGTGGGGTACTCGGTAAACCGCCACCGCCGGCCTACTGTGGAGTAATTTGGTTGTCTGTAAAGGCTTGCTGAAAACCTTGATACAGAGATCCAAGGAGGACTAAGCAACACCTGCAGACTATGGGGGCCAGTTGCTCAGGTAGGGGGCGATCAACCCTGGTTCAGGTTGATTCTGTGAACCGACCAGTTGGGTCGGCACGATATGTAATGTGTGAAAAATATGGAATTCACACCGAATCTTTATGTGATGAATGGGAGAGAATGACTGTACAAGACAGGGACAAATTCCCAAGAATAGGTAGCTTTAGTCCAGAAGTGTTACAAAATTTAAGGAGGAGGATATGTCTCGTAAAATCAACAAAGAGACGAATTCAACATCATGATTGTTTACAGTTATGGCACCAGGAAGGTGAGATACAGAGAGGTTTGGCTCTGGCGGCAGGATCTGGGGCAGTCAGGAAGTTGATTGCCACAGCTCCTCCTCCACCATACATTGCAGGAGAGAGGTTGATTGCGGAGAGAAACGCACTGGGTTGTAAAACACAAACTCTTAGTAACACTGTAAATGTTAATGATGTTAACCAAATAACTCATGCAAGTATTAACCCGTGCAAGATGTACCCTGTTTTGAACCTTCCTCAGGAGTGTGATCAAGAAGACGATTCAACAACAATTTCAGCTCTCTCTCTTGCAGCCACCATAGCAGAAACCACAGTAGGCACAGCAACACCCACGAGATTAGTGAAAGCCCCTAGCGGAGGGATAGGTGAGGTCGTGTCAACGGGTAAGTACGGCACCATGCACTACACTGAAACAATTGTACCACAACAAGCTGTAGAATCTACACAGGAAGAGGCTGTTAGAATTGCTCCTGTAAGGGTAATAGCAGTTCCCAATGGAAAAACAGATGTGTCTGGAGCCACTCCCATAAGGAACATTGCCATGTACACTCCATTTTCCAGAATGGAATTAAGAACAATAGTGTCCGAATTTCCTGACCCCAGGAAGGATTTAGTTGCTAGCCAAAAATACATCAGGGATCTAGGTAACACTGTAGAACCCAACAACAAGGATTGGCAGATACTGCTAAGAGCTTGTTTACCTTCCAATGTTGATGCAACTCAGTTTTTAGCTGATTGTGCATTGGATAAAGATGTACCGCTTACAGACGTGTACAACAAGGATAATGTAAAAAGGATAAATTTACAGCTAAAGGAGTATTTCCCAGCCGTTGTTAAATGGAATAAAATATTTTCCATTAAGCAAAAGGAGTCCGAAACGGCAACAGAATATTTTCACCGGGCACTATTAGAAATGGCAAAGTACACGGGTATAGAAGACATAAAGACCAACCCAAACCATCGGGAAGTAGCAGTATCTGTACTGATGGATGGTTTAAAGGAAACATTAAAGACTAGGGTTCAGACCACGCAACCATGCTGGCGAGGTCTGTCAGTGTCCGGCTTGAGAGAGGCTGCTATTGATCACGACAGAAACATCACTAGGCACAGAGAGTCGCAAAGTGATAAGTTGATGTCCGTAAGTATACAGGCGCTGACCACAAGGCAGCCTGCGTATGTACCACCGAATCCTGTGGGTAAGGCAAGTGTAATAACATGTTTTTCTTGTAACAGACCGGGACACTTTGCACGAGAATGTAGAACAAAGAATGTACAAAGATCTTTTCAACCCCCTAGACAACAACACAACACACGACATTGGGAGCAGGGTCCACAGAGGCGGAGTTTTGAGCCACATACAGGGGAAACAAAAAGATATCCCCCGAACAGAGATTGGCATGCCTCTGGTAGTTCCCAGCTAACTCCCTCACAAGTAGTTGCTGCCAGCGGGATTCAGGGAGGTCAGCATACCCAATAGGGGTGTGGCCATACCTGTAATCTGCAGCCAGTTAAGTTGATTGCCAGTCTTGGAAGCGAACCAGAAATTGCAATCAATGTGGCTGGTAAAACTTTAAACTTTCTTGTAGACACAGGGGCGGCCAAGTCAGTGATAAATTCGACAGTGGGCATGAGAACCACTGGTAGGACAATTCCAGCCATGGGAGTAACAGGAGTAGTCCAGCACTACCCTGTTAGCAAACCAGCCGAGATTACAATAGGGCCTTTGCATACCAAGCATTCCTTTTTGCTGGCTGCATCGGCACCAACTAATCTCCTGGGGAGAGACTTACTATGTAAAATGGGTTGCGTCATTTATTGTACTCCTGAAGGTGTATTCTTGGACATTCCTGAGAATCACGCTCAGGAAGTACGAGACATGTTAGACTCCCCATCAAAATTAATGTCACATTCCATTATGACAAATAGGAATCCATCCCAAGTAGAAGAGATGATATCTCAGATACCAGAGTCACTTTGGACAAAAGATGGACAGGACACTGGATTAATGGCAAACGTAGCTCCAGTAGTTGTGCAAGTAAAAGATGGTAGGATAGCTCCAAAAATCCCACAGTATCCTCTGAAGCCAGAGGTGGAGTTAGGAGTTTTTCCCGTAATAGAGCGCTTGCTACAACAGGGCATTCTAGTAAGAACGTCCAGCACAGCAAATAGTCCCATCTTCCCTGTTAAAAAGAGTGGGGGGAGGGGTTACAGGCTAGTGCAGGATCTAAGGGGGATTAACAAAATAGTTGAGAGTCAGTTCCCCGTAATGCCTAATCCAGCTGTCATCCTAATGCAAATTCCTCCCACTGCCAAATTTTTCACTGTTATTGACCTCTGCTCCGCTTTCTTTTCGGTACCTCTGCACCCTGACAGCCAATATTTGTTTGCATTCACATACAGAGGAGTCCAATATACGTGGACTCGGTTACCCCAAGGTTTCATAGATAGTCCAAGTATATTTTCTCAGGCTTTGCATGATTGTTTACAGTCTTTCCAACCAGACAGTGGATCAGTATTGATACAGTATGTGGACGATTTATTACTGTGTTCAGATTCACTGGAAACATCTCTGAAGGATACGAAACAGCTCCTGTTTCATCTTTCAGACACAGGTCGCAAGGTTTCCAAAGACAAGTTGCAATTATGCCAAGCTAAGGTAAAATATTTGGGACACTGTCTAACACAAGGACTGAGACACCTGACCGCTGATAGAATCCAAGCCATTAGAGACATGACACTGCCACAAACCCAGCAACAGATCAGGACGTTTTTAGGAATGTGTGGGTATTGCCGTAATTGGATCCCAGGGTTTTCCATATTGGCGCTACCTTTGCAGGAAATGGTCTCTTCAAACAAACCTGATCGGATTTCGCATACAGACGAATCTGAAACAGCATTTGAGAGACTCAAACAGTGCCTAACGCAGGCACCAGCACTAGGTATGCCAGACTATGGGAAACCCTTTGAACTATACGGAACAGAAAGTGCTGGGTGCGCAGCAGGTGTACTAACACAAAAACACGGTGATGCCAGCAGGCCAATTGCATACTACAGCGCTCAGCTAGACACGGTAGCGCGATCCCTCCCCACATGCTTGCGTAGCGTTGCGGCGATAGCATTGCTAGTGACAAAAAGCGAAGATGTTGTGCTAGGCCACAACCTCACAATCCATACACCGCATGCGGTATCTGCCTTATTGAATTCTGCCCAAACCAGACACGTCTCATCAGCAAGGTTTACGAGATGGGAATTGGCATTAATGGCCCCCGTAAACATCACCATAAGGAGATGCAGCGCATTAAATCCTGCAACATTTCTCCCAGGTGTGCCTGGTCAGACACAAAGGGTGGAAGGTGAGAGTGATGGGGAAGGAGGATTTAATGCAAAGGAAGATACACATGATTGTATGGAATATTTGACCCAAAATTTTACCGCAAGGCCTGACATCAGTGACAATCCACTGGAAGATGCAGAACTCACGTTCTACACGGACGGTAGTTGTCATAGACAGTCAGACTCGGGAGACTTGTGTACTGGATACGCAGTCGTAGATGACCAAGACACCATAGAAGCGGAACCGCTAGGCCCACCTCACTCAGCCCAGGTTGCTGAACTGGTCGCCCTAACCAGAGCATGTGAATTGGCTAAGGGTAAGTCAGCCAATATCTACACCGATTCCAGATACGCGTTCGGGGTAGTACATGATTTCGGAGCGCTATGGCGTCTCAGAAATTTCATGACGGCAGCTGGTACACCGATAGCGCATGCAACTCACATAAAAAGGCTTCTAACAGCGATACAGGAACCCGACAGAGTGGCTGTTATCAAATGTAAAGCACATACATATAGCCAAGACCCAGTATCCCTTGGTAACAGCCGAGCAGACGAAGCCGCAAAGCTTGCAGCTGCTACCCCCACACGGACAAACACCACACAGTTGATGGTATTTAATACCATCAACACACAGAAGTTGTGTGAGATGCAGAATTTGTGTTCCACACAGGAAAGAGCAGTCTGGAAGGCAAAGGGATATGGCCAGGAGTCCTCAGGGCTCTGGACGGATGGACATGGTAAACCAGTGGCCCCCAGGGCATACCTTCCATGTCTGGCTGAAGCAGCTCACGGGCTGACTCATCTAGGCAAGGAGGGGATGTGCAAATTGGTAAGAGCATACTGGTGCGCCCCAGGATTCTCCTCTCATGCGGGTAAAAGAGCAATGTCATGCCTTACCTGTCTGAGAAAGAATATTGGAAAAGCAATACCTACAGAACCATCCCATATCCCACCTGCCGGCGGCCCTTTCCAGGTAATACAAATTGACTTCATTCAATTGCCCCCATGTCGAAATTTGAAATATGTACTTGTCTGTATAGATGTTTTCTCGAATTGGGTCGAAGCTTTTCCCGCAGCTACAAATACCGCTATGTTTACAGCTAAGAAAATTGTGCAGGAATTTGTATGTAGATATGGTATCCCTAGAATCATTGAAAGTGATAGGGGTACCCATTTTACAGGTGATGTCTTTCAAGGAATGTGTAAATTGATGGGTATTGATAGCAAGCTGCACACTCCGTACCGTCCACAGGCGAGTGCGAAGGTCGAAAGAGTGAACAGCACTATTAAAAATAAATTGAGTAAAGTAATGGCAGAGACAGGATTGACGTGGCCAGAAGCTTTACCCATTGTTTTGTATAGCATCAGAACCACTCCCAGGTCCCCTCTTAATCTGTCTCCTTTTGAAATCTTGTTTGGTCGACAACCGCATGTCATGATTAACCCTCAGGATGATTTGAAATGTAACAATGAAGTAACTGTAAAGTACTTGATTAACATGAGTAAGCAGTTGAGGAATCAAAATGATAATCTGAAGTTGATGATTCCTGATTTACCAGATAGTAATTGTCATGACATTGAACCTGGGGATTATGAAATGATACGAAATTTTCTACGCTCAGGTTGTCTTATTGATAGATGGGAAGGACCATACCAGGTCTTATTGACCAGCACCACAGCATTGAAGGTTGCTGAGAGAGAGACTTGGGTCCATTCATCCCACTGCAAAAAGGTTGCTGATCCAGAGAAGTCCCGTGATAAGGAACAGACGGTAGAGATGGACTTGCCCCAAGAGACTGTGATCCGGATTTTGATGTTAACCATGATGTTGACCAGAGCAGTCTGTTCCGGCGAGAGTACCATAGAGGTCGAGAGAGGTTCTGGAATGGGTTCCGATTATGATGATGGAGGCGTAGTTTTCCAAGATCAACCAAACCAACAAGCAAAGGCGAGTATCAGAAAACGATCCGATAGAAGAAATTGTGATGGATTGTTAGCTGAAGAAAATTGTATCTGTAGGCTCTGTGATAATCTGGTTGAAGATGGATGCATAAAGAAATGCCAATCTAGTTTTAATATCCATATAGACCGGCATCCATTGAGTGACTATCACTCCTTAGTGGGTAACGTGTTAAACCAAACAGATTGTTGGGTATGCTCTCAAGTACCTCAGGGTCACAGCAAATCAGGGCTAGTACCATTTCCTTTAACGTTAGGGGAGGTACTTGAGCTAAGTGGTGGGAGACCGGTGGACCGGAGGTTTAACATCTCCAGCCCTCCTAGTTTGAAGCTCCACCAATACCATGTGGATAGGTCCCTCTTATGTTTTAACATCTCCAATCCCAGAAAACCGGGAAATTGGGAAGTGTCATGGAGCAACCTTACCATGACCTTTTCACACAGAGCAGATAGAATGCCTACAGATACAGAGCTCGTACGCCACATAGCCAGTAGAGGAAAATCTTTCCGGTATCGATATACCTTAGGAAATAGGATTACTAGAGTTGGAGAGGTATCACCAGGATACTGTGCACATATCGTACAAACCGATACGTGCATTAGGCAGATGGAAGAATTAGGGTCAGGAGATTTCACCTGGAAGGTTTGTAACATGATCATGTCCTTCTCCGTCCCTTATGTTCTCCCCGATGATGCATATTTCATATGCGGGAGAAAGGCGTACAAGTGGCTTGCCCCAAACTCTGAAGGATTGTGTTATATTGGAAAAGTATTGCCTGAAGTGATGACTGTTACACATGACAAAATGAAGGACATACACCGTGGTGCCCAAGCTCCTTATACTCACACTCATTACGAGCACCGAGTTAAAAGACAACTGTCAGAAAGGTTAGAGCATCCGGCCTCCGATCTTATCCATGAATCCACTGGGATTCAGGTTCTGGTAGCGTTAGATTTCACTCGTACCGCTCGAGGAGTGATGAATTATAAATACATTTCCGCACTCGCCAATTTGTTAGATAATATCACTGAAATGTATGATGACACGTTTAGATACACTGGAAGAGAACTTCAAGCTTACAAAACAGAACTAGTTCAGCATAGGATGGTTCTTAATTATCTTACAGCAGTAACAGGCGGATATTGTGTTACATTGGCAACACAGTACGGCATAAAGTGTTGCACGTATATCACAAATAGCACCGAGGATCCGGTAGAGGTCATAGACCAAAAGATGGACGATATTCTCCAATTGAAGTGGGAATTTCGTCGAAAACACAATCTCACCCTTGCTGCTGTAGGTAATGAGCTGACTAGTTGGGTGTCATGGTTGAACCCGCGAAATTGGTTCTCCGGTTTGGGAGAGTGGGCTCAAGGAGTCATAATGGATGTTGGAAAGTTTCTACTATGTATCTTGGGTGTCGTTATATCGATTGGATTGATATTTAGATGCGGGCAGGCTTTAATGAGGTGCAAACAAAGTACAAAAGTGATGAGCTTGAGGAGTGAGGAAACCGTAATTAACCTGGATTTGATTTATGACCCAATGATAGAAACCAGGATGTGATGAAAATGCGATTATACGGTCCGTTTCTTTCACCTGTTTTTCTGCTTTTCTCCAAGATACAAAGACCCCCTTGGACGAGGAAGCTGACGAGACGAGATGTATACAGACAACGGATTGACCAAAGAAGAAGATTTGACAACTTTAAATATGGACACTTGATGAACTTTGCCATGGATCCCCAGTTTCCCTAGTATTTTTAAACTCACGCTAGCCCAACATTTTTGTAAATCTGATGGCACTGACAAAGCTTGTTGCTCATGCCTAAGGAGCAAAACAGCGCAAAGAAGACGACTCTCAACAGATACCGAACACAACTTCAACAACAGATGTACATTTCCCTGACATAGAATATCATTGCATTTTTCGTAAGTGTTCTTTATCTTCATCTCTACAACCCTCAGGTAACGACACACATAGACGATAGGGAATACAGGCACAGATATCAGCAACCACATACCTCCCCCACTCATGTATCATCAACTAAAATGTGCTCCCCATTTTGTTCAAAATCCGAAAAGAGCTCGGTAAAGTTTGACAGCCCATCCACAGACCTGTACCACAGGATAAGAAGGAATTCAAATGTATACTTCGCAATACCTCGAAGCTTGATTTACAACACGTACGGCACGATGATACATGACCCTCCAAACATGGACTCACACACACATGCTTCTGCTTTCTCACTAGGTCATACCCTCTTCACACCTACTCCTCTCTCCTCCCCTACCCAACCATGGAAATCAATTAACCCCTGACTTACATTTTTCTCCTTAAATGTTTTGTGGCAGTTATTATTGACTGCCAAAGGGTGGACTGTCAAAGTCAGAAAAATGTCTCAATGCACGTTGCCATATTTGCACCACACACTGGTTCGCGCTGCGCGTGCGTACGCTCTCCCGTGGAGGCGCATACCCGCAATAGCGTGCACTCGCAGGCGCGGTATGCGCATTTACGGTAGAGTTTATGTAGTCGTAGCGTGCGACTCATTCGTTACAAATGTTCACAATTAATGTAGTTTATAGATCATGGTCCCTTTGATAGATTCTGAAAGTTTGGTTAAAATACAATGTCCCAGAGCTGAGGAATCCCTCTTTATATCGTACGAAGGGTCTAACAGGAATCATACAGCAGTGTTTGGTACCCATCGGAAGAGTATTTAATTAGCAATATTCCGGTGTTGGTTTGGAGCGTATTAATCGCTCGTGCGAATAGTTATGGACATAAGAAGTTTATGTCCATTTCTATTAATTACACATACTCAGGTATGCGGCGGGAAACCCAGTTTCCCACCCACCTGAGCTGTTGGAAATCGTCACAGCCCACCTGTATGAATCACCCTATGACCTTTTGTTATGATGCAGGGCCGAATTCCTTCGGCCAATGGACAATGGGATTGTAGGACCAGGAGATTGCATTGTGTGTGGGGCATAAATAGGCAGGCCGACCACATCCAGCTCTCACTCTCTCATCAACGGTTATCTGCTGATAGCCGGGAGCTGGATATCGAGGCGCAGGCGATCATACCCTTTGTGCGTAAGTTTCTCTCCGTAATCATTGTCTTTCTGTGAGCCAATCTCTCTCTCTCTCTATCTCTCTCTATCTCTCTCTCTCCTCTTTTCTCTTATATCTCTCATAGTATTATAGCATTGTATTGTATTGCATTTAGGTCAGAGTAGTATTGTCTTTTTGTAATTTAGTTCTGTGGTTAGGAAGTCTCTGTTATATTGTAGTGTATCATTTGTACTGTTATCCCCTTTTACAAGTATATTAGATATAATACAGTTAATAGGCTTTGGAACCTAAACCAGTATCTGTGTGTTTTCTATAGTGTTAAGTGTTCACTTGAGCGTCGGTGACGCTCAAGCAGCTTTGTAGTTAGTCAGGTTACACAAGGTTGCACTTACACCCTGTACTCACATTAAGGTATTCTTTGTATTTCTTTGGTATAAGGTTTAAATATTAAGGTATAGCGTTGTGAGCGTCTGCGCCGCTGGTGATCTCCTCGTGGTCTCGAGCGTAAGCTACGCCATAGCGAATCATTACCCTAGACATAACCAATAACGTGTCCTGTGATCGCTGGGCCTTGAGCGAACGTGACGCTTGAGCGTCTCGCCTACGGCTGAGCGATCGTTACGCAACTAGCGTACCATTACGGTACTTCTTAAGTAAACAGCGTACAGTGTTCTTAGCTTCATAAAGGGTTGTTATACGACAAAGGAATTTAGCATTGTCAAGTACACACATTCACACAGCATACTTAAGCAAACACACACACACACACACACACACACACACACACACACACACACACACACACTGTAACATACATACTTATGGCACACTTACAAGAAAAGCAGAGTGAACACATACACACAGCACACTTACGAACACACTCACATTATACACACACACACACACACACACACACACACACTGCATAATTACACATACTATACAGCACATACTGAGATTCCATCCTTCGTGACCCGCCGGGTGGCGCGATCCTCCCTCTCTCTATCTACAAGCTGGGAGGCGATGTAATCGCGGCATGCTTAGATAGTTTTATGAGTGCTCCGCGTCACGTGGTATGTACATGAAAGCCACCTGACGCGGAAGCGCTGATAGCTGTAACCGGCTATCGCTGGGCAACTCTGTCAGCGGCTTGGGGTCCTGGGCTAGTGCAGAGACGGAGACAATGGTGTCTCCGTCTCTGAAAAAAAATATAAAGGTCAGTCAGGGGGGGTTTCTGGGAATTGGGTTGATTTTTCCTGAATCACTGTCAGGGATTTTATTTCACCTGCATGGTGTTTTTTTGTGTGTGATAGCGAGTAGATTTTACCACAAAAAAAAATTAAATTCACTTAATTACCTCATAAAAGCATCAGGCAAAAAATTGAGATAAAGCTTGGTTTTTTGCGGTAAAATTTACAGAGCTGAATTGAATTCCCACGTATATATTATAATGTAAATTTTTCTAAGGTGAGCCTAACATATTCCAATCTGACCATAGGCCTGATTCTGAGTTGGGAATAAAGGGCCTGATTCTGATGTATTTGGTATTGAACAACCACAGGCAGGGCCGATGCTAGGGTGTTCGGCGCCCTCCTGCAAAATATAAATTTGCGCCCTCCCATACTTTACATGCAGTGCCGGGGGGTTGCCATAGCCTCTTGGGCCCCTGAGCTGCAGGAGATCCGTGCAAGCCTATGGATGTGAACTCTCTGCCCATACACACCCTGTGCAGCGCTAGTTATGGCTCTGCACACAGACAGTCCCGTATCTAGACATTTTACCGCTGTGTGCAAGAGAGGGCATCGCCCCCCCCCCTGTATGCAAAATAGGGGCAGTGCGCGCCACAGGCGCGTGCAAAAAACTATAGGGGCGTGGCCACAAAATAATACCAATTCATATTACATATTATAGTAGTCTCCATTATTCAAACTACGCCGCACAGTAGCGCCACTTCACCAGTGAGAGCCCTTTTACACATTACAGCAGACAGCATCCCCTTTTTACATATTTCGGCAGACAGCGTCCCCCTTTTTATACATTACGGCAGACAGCATCCCCCTTTTTACACATTACGGTAGCCAGCGTCCCCCTTTTTACACATTGCGGTGGCCAGCGCCCTCCTTTTTACACATTACGGCAGCCAGCGCCCCCCTTTTTACACATTACGGCAGCCAGCATCCCCTTTTTACACATTACGGCAGACAGCGTCCCCTTTTTACACATTACGGTGGACAGCGTCCCCCTTTTTACACATTACGGCAGCCAGCATCCTCTTTTTACACATTACGGCGGACAGAGTACCCTTTTTACACATTACGGCAGCCAGCGTCCCCCTTTTTACACATTACGGCAGCCAGCGTCCCCCTTTTTACACATTACGGCAGCCAGCGTCCCCCTTTTTACACATTACGGCAGACAGCGTCCACTTTTTAAATACAAACACACACATACATATACACACACACACACACACACACACACACACACACACACACACACACACACACACACTTTCTCTCTCACACTCTTTTTCATCCCCTTACCACAATCTTGCTGGCCAGATCTTCCACAGTCTGCTAGCCTGGTCCGTGTAGCTCCGCCCCCTTGGTCCGTGTAGCCCCGCCCCTTGGTCCGTGTAGCTCCGCCCCCTTTAATCAGAACGAAAACTGACACTCCTCTCACTGTCACAGGGGACAGAGGAGAAGGAGTCACGTTGCCGGTGCTGCTGCGGCTGCCTGTCAGTGTGACAGGGCAGGCGCAGCAGCCAGCAGCAGGGGGGGACAGGACGGCGCTTCAGCAGGGATGCAGAGCAGTGAAGGCGCCTCTCCTTCCCGGCGCCTACCTGCACTGCATCCCTTTGCTGAGCGGGTAGCGCCGGGCCTGGCCACAGGGTAGCAGCAATGGAATACCGTACAATAAATATTGTAATATTGCAGGAGTCGTAGGCAATAGATGGCCTTCTGCCAGCATATGCGATCCAAGTGCAGCATCCAAAGATACAACATTGGATCACTGGTCGCGATGGTCACAACCTTTTGTCAGCTAAAGCTAAAGCTTATGCAGACTGGCCGGCGGAACCCCTCTGCTGGGTCCATGAAATCTGTGACTGATGATGTAGACCCTGGGCTCGGCTTGCTTGCAAAATGGGTGTGAAACACCCGTTTTGTAGAATGGTCCCGGTCACCGCCCCACTCCACCTACCAAACACTGCAGCATGTCAGTCATGCTGCTGCTAAGTGGGAACTACGAGCGATAATGCAGGACCCATTCTGCACATGTGCAGTTCCCTAAACATCGGATTTGTATTTTGTCCATGTCCTATATATTCAGTGTAACAGCGTGCGCCCGCTATATATGTTTTATACACACTACTAGGGAAAAAGTCTTGTTTTCAATGTTTGTTCAACCTTCTGATGTTTCGAAACTTACACCACAATTTGTTCTCTTGTGTACGGCAAAAACAAATATGTCTACTTTATACAAGTTCTTAAATCTTTTTAGGGCCATGAAGAGAAAATACCCATTTGCCTCAAGATTTACCCGTAAGGGTCGCCATCTGCGTTATTAGTATTTGTAACTGTTTTTAAAACTTTTTTTTAATGAATAAATAGGAATGTAAAGAAAAAAATCAAATGATGACAATGTGATTGAAGTTTTCGGTACAGTGTGCACTGTTTGCGTTCAGAGGTCACAGCAAGTAATAGCAAAATGCAAAAAATATTGACACAAACATGTTTGAGTTGTTTCACATATTGGGGCTGATGTTGAGCTGAATGTACTCCTGTTGATGTAATGTATCTTCGTGTTTTCGCACTGTGGCCCTCATTCCGAGTTGTTCGCTCGCAAGGCGAATGTAGCAGAGTTACACACGCTAAGCCGCCGCCTACTGGGAGTGAATCTTAGCTTCTTAAAATTGCGACCGACGTACGCGCAATATTGCGATTACAAACGAGTTAGCAGTTTCAGAGTAGCTCCAGACTTACTCTGCCTGTGCGATCATTTCAGTGCTTGTCGTTCCTGGTTGACGTCACAAACACACCCAGCGTTCGCCCAGGCACTCCCACCGTTTCCCCGGCCACTCCTGCGTTTTTTCCGGAAACGGTAGCGTTTTCAGCCACACGCCCCTGAAACGCCGTGTATCCGCCCAGTAACACCCATTTCCTGTCAATCACATTACGTTCGCCGGAGCGAAGAAAAAGCCGTGAGTAAAAATACTTTCTTCATAGTAAAGTTACTTGGCGCAGTCGCAGTGCGAACATTGCGCATGCGTACTAAGCGGATTTTCACTGCGATGCGATGAAAAATACCGAGCGAACAACTCGGAATGAGGGCCAGTGTTTGCTCCAGAACAGAGTATACACAAGCATAGTTGATGCAGAGCCATAATGATTCCTACCACAGCTCAGTTTATGTTTGGAGAGACATAATCTGTAACAGGAAAAGATATGCATTTAGGGGCTTATTCAGCCTGCACGCAGTCTACTATGCATGCATCATGGCCAGGGCCAGCAACAGAAATCTTGGGGCCCGGTACAATGTAGGGGCCCCTCCTCCAAGCACCCTCGACATACACATATACATATACAGTATATGTGTATATATATATATATATATATATATATACATATACAGTGTATATATATTTATATATATATATATATACACACACACACACACACACACACACACACACACACACACACACACACACACGTGTAAAAGATATATATAAATAAATACATATATGCATATATATATATATATATACTGTAACAGGAGTCTTGCTAGAATGTGCTCTGCTACAAAAATTCCACCAGCGACCGACTGCAGGCTTGTGCAAAAACAACAAATACCTTTTATTCAGGTAGCTCAAAAACAATGATATACATAAAACAAAGATCACTGTTTTTAGTATAAACTACTAGGGAGGTTAGGCCCTGCCTCACTCCCTCTTACTTAATAAGGAACCCTTCAGGTCCCGGCATCCTGACACTAGTGGCCCAGCCCTCTGGATCCCACTGTCCCTAGAAGGCCTATCATCTGGACACTAACTGCCTTCAGGAGCCCTGACTCATGGGATTGACTCTGCTTTAAACCCAGCACCCAGGTGCTAGCTGATGAAGCAGCTTCTTGGGCTAAGAAGCCTATAAGACCTGGTCTGGGCCAAATGGATGGGAACCCGGTCCATCCACACTTCCCATCCACCCCCAGGACCCTGTGTGTAGCTTACAGGTGGCAAAGTACCTCTCCTGCCACATACCCTTTCCCTCAGCTTTTCGTGGCTCAGAAAAGTGGCATGTGACATTGACAAGGTTTCACCTTCGCCAATTATTTTGGGCTGACAAATCTTTGGGACATAACTTGGGCCCATACACCTGGGTCCCAAGTGCCTCTCCCAAGTACATGTCCGAGGCCCTTTTAACTGGCCTTGGAATCTATTTCCATTAAAGGTTGGTGGCACCGACTCCACAGTGCCACCTTCCCTTTCCTTCCACTTTGCATAGTGGCCAAAGTGGTCGTTTTAATGGACAACTTCCCGTTGCCCACTAAACTTCCTCTCCTCTTCACCTTTCCACCTTTAGAGATGTTTCCCTTATCTGGCTCGGATTTATTGGCTACTGAGGAAGTCGCTTCATTCTTGTCTGGGTGTTTGTGACACCTGACCTTATCCAACTCTGGACTGGGGAAGGTTTTTAAGTCCACTCTGGGCTTAGTAGTCACCCCGGCCTTCACTGATCATGGCCTATATGGACAATTCCACCTTTTATGGCCAACCTCTTGGCACCGGTAACACCTAGTCTCTGCCCTGACTTTAATTGTTCTGAAGTCATGGTCCAACTTTGCCCCCACCCTTTCCCTCAGAGTGAGGCATTGGTCCCGAGTCTCAGAAAGTCCTTTCATTTGTTGAACTTTTAGTGCTTCCTTCAGTCTTTCCAGCTTGGATAACATTTTCTTCATTAACGTGACTGCTTCGTCCTCTGATCTCCCATCTTTGAACCTAGTCACCGACTCTTGCTGTTCTATGACCGGCACATAACCCATTTTGATTCACTTGTCCAGGTCTCTTTTTCAACTCCGTAGTTCAGGAATCTCCTTCACTGTTTCTTTTAGCTGGCTGTTACTTAGGGCCAGCTTTTGGAACTCTCCTCTCAAGTATTCCAGCTCTCGTGTCTCATACAGAGAACTCTCCCTGGGTAGAGCAACCTCAGAAATGGGACTCTGCACCAATTCCTCTGAGACAGGTTCTTGCTCCTTACTTAGTGTGTCCTTTATGAACTGTCCCAGTTCAGCAATTGGATCTTGAGCCTCCCGTGGTGGATCATGCCGGGGTGCAACAACCCCAAGATCGAAATCTTGCACCTTATCCTCCTCATACATGTGGGGAACCCCTTCAGAAGCAGGTTCCTGGATGACTTTGGAAGTGGACTCCTGTATTGCAACTAGCTTAGACACGAGACACCTCCAAAAGGTACGGTCTTTGTGATTCATCAGAGAAAGTCTCACATGTGCACTGGGTGTCCAGAACCGGGGGCTTCTGAACTTGTGATGTCCCTTCAGGGATTAACTTCTGAATGTACATCGCATCAACAGGAGAAGGACCCTGGGTTTCCAAGACCTCAACAGAAGCAATATCCAGCTCAGATAAGACTTCCTGTTCTAGGATGGGCTCTTGAGTAGTCATCAAATTGCCATCTGTCCAGGTAGATTCCTGGGGTTCATCATTCTGCCACAGATCCAGCAGATTAGAGGATTCTTGTTTTGGAGGTGGATGATCACTTGACATCAAGTCAACCTCTCCCAGCTCCATTACCACTTCCTCCTCACTCCCTGTCAACTGAGGAGCAGCCGGGAATCCCACATCCTCATCTCGTGTCTCCATAAACACATCATCTGTGAGCCCCTGTGGCTGCCATGCTCCATCTTGAACAGGTTCCACTGAACTCAGGGCTTTGTTCCACTCTTCATCCAAGCTACTACGATGTTCTCTTTCCAGAGAATGAGGTGGTCCTGCTTTGGAGAAACTTCTCACTGCCATCCTAGGGGTTAACAACAAAACACTGCCATCTGATGTGGCCCTCTCTTGCTGCTTGAAAAATTCTTGTGGATTTTCTGTGCGCTGCGCAATAATGGCTGCAGCTTCCTCCATGCTCTGGAACGGCAATACCAACTGAATGGACATTAGTGCCTGTAAATGCTCTACCTCTGAGGAAGGGCCCTCATTTCCACTTTCCAGGCAGATGGCCTTACTAGTGGCATAGCAGGGAGCCTTCCGGGCCTTAGGCACTGGCAGCTCTGGCTCAACTTTCCTGTTCCTTCTGGCTGGAACAGGGAATCCAGTATAGCCGGGTTCCAATACAGTATGGCACCATTCTTCCGCAGCCTGCACCACCGTTGGCATAATTTCCCCCGAAGATGGCATCTCCACTTCGGCTGATAATGTCTCTGACCCAACCTTTGGCATAACGTCTTCAGCAATTGGTGTAGCTACACCTGTGTCTGAACTGAAACTAGACATAACCAATGGTTTTAGCTTAGAAACCTCCTCCTGAAGCTCCGCCAAGTCTTGCGACAGAGCCTTATTGGCCAGCACCAAACTCCCATATCGTGTCTGGTCACAGGAGATTTCCTCTAATCGTCCTTGGCTAAGTACTACAAAGTTTTCAGATCTGGGTTTAGCCTTTGCCAAGGTTTTCTGCAACTCTGACACCTGGCCTGACAGCTTGGCAATCTCTTCTCTACTCCTTCCTAATTTGGTCAGAGAGTCAGACAAAAGAGATTCCTTCTCCTCCAGCTTTTGCGTTAAGGTGTTCTCCTGCTCTTGAAGGAAATCACATTTTTCTTTAAGCTCTTCTAGCTCCTGGTCCTTTAATTGGACATTGCTTTCAAGGTCACTTATTGTGTGACACTAAAAAAAAGGTTCCATGCTAAAATCTTCCCCAAGATCTGGATTTCTCCCAATAAGCTCTCCACTTCACTCTCCAACTGTGGGGCTTTAATAAAGTCACATAAGTTCCTGACCTGAGGTGTTAGAGCTGTCACCCCTTTAGTTTTTTTTAGCATGAATTCTCTTTTTGTTACCCATATGAAGAGACACTTCAGAATATGCTGTATATCTGAAAATCTTTATTCACCCTGTTACCTTTGAAAACTGTAAGTGAAAGGGAAAATATTTTTTTTCCCTCTTTTTAGCATAGATTAAGCTTTTAACAAAGCACTGATAGCAGCCAAGTGCTGCACGTAATGTTACAGTGCAGCACCCGGCTCCTGCCACTGAAGAGGAGCCGACATTTTGGTGTTACCACTCGGCAGATGACACCAGCCCACACCCCCTGCCCCCCATAGTTATGTCACTGGTGCTGAGGTCACTGACTTGTACAGCAACTCTAGTGCACTGCACCTTGGCCCTCATTCCGAGTTGTTCGCTCGTTGCCGATTTTCTCTATATTGCGATCAGTCGCTTACTGCGCATGCGCAATGTTCGCAGAGCGCATGCGCTTAGTTATTTTACTCAACAGTTAGGTATTTTACTCACGGCATTACGAGGATTTTTCTTCATTCTGGTGATCGGAGTGTGATTGACAGGAAGTGGGTGTTTCTGGGCGGAAACTGGCCGTTTTATGGGTGTGTGTGAAAAAACGCTGCCGTTTCTGGGAAAAACGCGGGAGTGGCTGGAGAAACGGGGGAGTGTCTGGACGAACGCTGGGTGTGTTTGTGACGTCAAACCAGGAACGAAACTGACTGAACTGATCGCAGTGGCAGAGTAAGTGTCGAGCTACTCAGAAACTGCTATGAAATTTCTATTCGCAATTTTGCGAATCTTTCGTTCGCAATTCTGCTAAGCTAAGATACACTCCCAGAGGCCGGCGGCTTAGCTTGTGCAATGCTGCTAAAAGCAGCTAGCGAGCGAACAACTCGGAATGAGGGCCCTTATGTTGTACAGTAACATAGAATTTGACGGCAGATAAGAACCACTTGGCCCATCTAGTCTTCCCCTTTTTGTATCCTTTAGGCAATTTCAACCCTTTTTAAACCTTAATTCTTATATTCATATGCCTATCCCAAGCATGTTTAAATTGCTCTACAGTCTTAGCCTCTAACACCTCTGATGGGAGGCTATTCCACTTATCCACTACCCTTTCAGTGAAGTAATTTTCCTTAAATTTCCCCTGAACTCCCCCCCCCCCCGTCTCAGTGTATGTCCTCGAGTACTAATACTTCTCTTCCTTTGAAGAATGTTTCCCTCTTGAACTTTGTTAAAACCCTTGATATATTTGAAAGTTTCTATCATGTAGCTTATAAGACAAACATATCATTTGAAGTGTGTTCTAACTCTTCATTTACTGTTTCAGTGATTGCTCTGCATACCAACTGGCTTACTTTATTACAATGTTAGTCCAACATTTTGGTTTTAAATAAATATGCACAAATGTTGTATAAAGACACTAGGTGGCAGCATGCTCATAGTAAAAGGAATGTCTGTAGTATTTGTAACCAGGAAAGGTACTTTTGTAACTGCTCAGTCATACATTTCTTAAGACTTTAAGGGGCCAATTTAATAAGTGATATTATTCCTAAAGTCATGCAGAAACAGCAGTTAACGTATGATTTTCTGAATTGGTAGGATTGGGCTATTTTATACCAGGGACGTGCAGTCAGGGAAGGCAGTGCCTCCCCTGTCATTAATGATTAAAATAATACAAAGAAGATACTTATGACACATATTCTGTGTCATAAGTATCTCCTTTATATTAAATTAATCATTACTTCTGTTTAAATGGGTTTGGGAGGCACCGGTCGTGGTGCTTCCCGTTGTGAATGGGAACGGGGGGCAGGCCAAGTCTTGGGCATTGAAAATATAATGGAAAGCGGCACCTACTAAAGTGGCGCTTTCATACAGGGACGTGCTTTCAATCCATGAAAGCACGCCCCTGTCAGTGATGCCAGATGTGATTGGCCAGCGGATCCGTCACTGGATCCGCTGCCATCACTCACTGGGTGTGGGCGAATGCAGCGGAGTTGCGGGTGGTGGGACACGGCGTGATGCGGTGGCGGTGCGGGCATCAGTGGCGGCAGGCATGGATCCGAGATCCCTGCCTGCCATTCTGCAGAGTTTGGCAGCGGAGTGGTACCCATTTAAAAAATGGTGCTACAGCATCATCGCCCCACCCCCTCAGGCTGACTTATATAAGTTAGCGTGAGGCAGCGGCTGTCAGTCCGACAGCGGAGGAGGAGCAGTGAAGAGCTACTGAAGATTGAAGACACCGTGGTAGTCCTGGATGGGCGGCGGCCATGCATAAGGGCTTAAAGGCCGCCGCCCACCAGGTGAAGACGCCGGAAGCCCTGGGCAGGTGAAGACGCCGGATGAAGACGTCGGAAGCCCTGGGCAGGCGGCGGCTATGCAAGAGAGCTTAAAGGCCGCCGCCTCCCAGGTGAAGACCCTTAATAATAAATGTTATTTTAAAACTGTGTCTTGTATTTATTTTAATATTTTCTTTACAGGTGGACTATAGGTGCCAGCGGGCCCCTTAATGTCCGGGTATGCTGGCACTTGTGGTTCTCCAAGTGCCAGCATGCTGGGGCAGGCTCGCTGGGACCTGTGGGCTGCCTGTAAAGAACAATATTACTATTCTTTACAGGTGGACTACAGGTGCCAGCGGGCCCCTTAATTTCCGGGCATGCTGGAACTTGTGGTTCTCCAAGTGCCAGCTTGCTGGGACCTGTAGGCCACCTGTAAAGAACAATATTATAGCATGAGCCCTGCACCCACCGCCACTAGGGGTGAGGGGCATAGCACTGGGCTATCAGCCCAGTGCTGGTTGTTGCTCAGGAGGGGGTACCCCTCTTAAATTTTTGGGGTCCCCACTTTCTGAGGAATGCCAACCCTGGGCTGACTGGTTTGGGGGGTGTTAATGTTATGGCAGGGGGACCCCATACAGAGTGTCTCCCCTGCTATGGCATTATACCCCTGGCTGGTTCAGTGATGCAAGGGGGACTCTACGCTTTTTTTTTTTTAGGGGGGAGGGGCGGTTGAGTAGCAGCAAGTGCCTCCCCAGCCACTGACCTCACTGCACATCACTGTTTTATACCAGTGGTGCAAGTAGAAAAAAAATCTTAGTGGTACTATGTGTGCGCGTCCCCAAAAATGGGTGTGGCCACATGGTGCGTGGCCAATGAAAATGGGGGCGTGATTCACATATGGCCCCAATAGTGCTGTGCCAGATACACATATGATCCCAGTATTGCCAGATACACATATGCCCCCACAGTGCCAGATATGCTCAAACAGTGCCAGATATGTCCAAACAGTGCCAGATACACATGACCCCACAGTACTAGATATGTCCCCACAGTGCCAGATACACATATGCCCCCAGAGTGCCAGATATGCCCCCACAGTGCCAGATATGCCCAAACAGTGCCAGATATGCCCCTACTTTGCCAGATACACATGCTCCTACAGTGCCAGATACGCCCCCACAGTGCCAGATATGTCCAAACAGTGCCAGATACATATAACTCCACAGTACTAGATATGCCCCCACAGTGCCAGATACACGTATGCCCCCAGAGTGCCAGATATGTCCCCACAGTGCCAGATATGCCCAAACAGTACCAGATACGCCCCTACAGTGCCAGATACACATATTCCCCCAGAGTGCCAGATACGCCCCCAGAGTGCCAGATATGCCCCCAGAGTGCCAGATATGCCCCACATTGCCAGATACACATGCCCCCACAGTGCCAGATACACATGCCCCCACAGTGCCAGATATGCACCCCCAGTTCCAGATATGCCAAAACAGTGCCAGATATGCCCCCACCTTACCAGATACACATGCCTCCACAGTGCTAGATATGCCAACACAGTGCCAAATATGCCCCCAGAGTGCCAGATATGCCCAAACAGTGCCAGATATGCCCCCACTTTGCCAGATACACATGCCCCCACAGAGCCAGATATGTTCCCAGCAGTGCAGCTCACCATTGTTGCTGCTGCCTCGGGCTGCACTGTCTGCTGCTGCTGTCGGGAGAGGAGAGCCTTCAGTCTGGTCTCCGAGTCTCCTGCGGTGGTGGCGTCCTATACATCATATCTGGCACCAGTTCACGAGCCAATCAGAGCTTGCGGTCCGGCAGCAGCGGCTCCTGGTTGGCTGCCGGTCCACTAGCTCTGATTGGCTCATGAACCGGCGTTTCAGTGTAATACACACCGCCGCTGCCACCGGACTCTTGGGGAGTGACTGAGCAGGCAGGAGAGGGGCAGGAAAGGAGAGGTGCATGCTGTGCTCTTCTCTCCCCGACACCCGGTGTCTGCAAGGTGGCGGTCCGGCGGTACTGCGTACCGGCTGGGAATTTCTTTCCAGTAGGCAGTACCGCCATACTTGCAGCACTGTTTTATACTGTTTATGGCCCCGATTCAGAGCTGATCGTAGATGTACACATCTACAATCAGAATCTCTGAAATGTCAGGGGATGCCCAGCACAGGGCTAGTTTGCCCCGCATATCAAGCCCTACCCCCCTTCCCTGCAGAGGTGCAAAAACATTTCACGGCGGCAATGCTTTTGCCTCTGGGGAGTAGCTCCCTGCCTACGCAGCCTAGCTGCAGTGGCAGGCAGCTACCCGCCATGTGATGGGTCGCAGCGGCCTGCCCCAGCAACAGTCCGGACATGCCTGCGTTGTCTGGACTGCGCCCACCACACGGCGTTCTAATGGCGCTCGTACGCCCCCTATTGCCCCGCAACCGCCTCTGACAGTCAATCAGGCAGAGGCGATCGCAGCAGTCACTTTCGCATCTCACTGTGTGTGCACGTGCAGTGCGGCTGCAGCGTGTGCGCACTACACAAAGGGCTTCAGGCTGCGATCGCTGCCGTTGCAATGATTGGGTCTGAATTAGGCCATTAATGCAGGAGATAGATCACAGTAACTGTTCTCACAGTACTATTTGGAGACTGTTTAAAAAGCTCCAAAAACTTAGCTTTTCCACACCTCCTAACATTTAAGAATTACAGGTCGGGACCGCCTCCACGCGCCAAAGATGCCTGTGCCCAAAAGGGGAGTGGCTTTGGTCATGTAGACCATGCTTCCTGAATGACGCTGTTTCTCAGGCGTGCCCGCATGACACACCCTCATTTTGCGTCATGCTGGGGTGAGCCCAGCACTCTGGCAGCTGCTGGGCTGTTACCAGCCACCACTCTGCAGTGAATGGACCCCACACGTGGAATCAGGCTCGGCGCTACCCGCTCAGCAAAGGGATGCAAAGCAGGTAGGCGCCTGACTGGAGAGGCGCTCTCCCTGCTCTACATCCCCGCTGCTGTGCCTAGGCTCCCTGCTGCTGCTGCTGGCTGCTGTGCCTGTCACACCATTTAACAGGCAGCGGCGCCGGCAGCTTGAAGCTTCCCCCTACCCCCCGAAGTGTTTTAGGCTCTGGCCAAAAAGGGGGCAGAGCTACATGGCACCGAGGGGCAGAGCTACACTGGACCAGGCTGAAGAGGACAGAAACTGCTACAAATCCAGCCAGCCAGATGGTATGTTGAAGGCGCATGAGTGAGAAAGTGTGTGTGTGTGTGTGTGTATCTGTGTGTATGTTATGTGTGTGTGTGTGTGTATATGTGTTTGTGTATCTATCTATGGCCCTCATTCCGAGTTGATCGGTCGCAAGGCGAATTTAGCAGAGTTACACACGCTAAGCCGCCGCCTACTGGGAGTGAATCTTAGCTTCTTAAAATTGCGAACGATGTATTCGCAATATTGCGATTACTAACTACTTAGCAGTTTCAGAGTAGCTTCAGACTTACTCTGCCTGTGCGATCAGTTCAGTGCTTGTCGTTCCTGGTTGACGTCACAAACACACCCAGCGTTCGCCCAGGCACTCCCACCGTTTCTCCGGCCACTCCTGCGTTTTTTCCGGAAACGGTAGCGTTTTCAGCCACACGCCCCTGAAACGCCGTGTTTCCGCCCAGTAACACCCATTTCCTGTCAATCACATTACGATCGCCGGAGCGATGAAAAAGCCGTGAGTAAAATTACTTTCTACATAGCAAAGTTACTTGGCGCAGTCGCAGTGCGAACATTGCGCATGCGTGCTAAGCGGATTTTCATTGCGATGCGATGAAAAATACCGAGCGAACAACTCGGAATGAGGGCCGTTATGTGTGTGTGTGTGTGTATATGTGTTTGTGTATCTATCTATGGCCCTCATTCCGAGTTGATCGGTCGCAAGGCGAATTTAGCAGAGTTACACACGCTAAGCCGCCGCCTACTGGGAGTGAATCTTAGCTTCTTAAAATTGCGAACGATGTATTCGCAATATTGCGATTACTAACTACTTAGCAGTTTCAGAGTAGCTTCAGACTTACTCTGCCTGTGCGATCAGTTCAGTGCTTGTCGTTCCTGGTTGACGTCACAAACACACCCAGCGTTCGCCCAGGCACTCCCACCGTTTCTCCGGCCACTCCTGCGTTTTTTCCGGAAACGGTAGCGTTTTCAGCCACACGCCCCTGAAACGCCGTGTTTCCGCCCAGTAACACCCATTTCCTGTCAATCACATTACGTTCGCCGGAGCGATGAAAAAGCCGTGAGTAAAATTACTTTCTACATAGCAAAGTTACTTGGCGCAGTCGCAGTGCGAACATTGCGCATGCGTACTAAGCGGATTTTCATTGCGATGCGATGAAAAATACCGAGCGAACAACTCGGAATGAGGGCCTATGTGTATGTGTATCTTTAGTATGTGTGTGTGTGTGTGTGTGTATGTAAGTGTATGTGTGTTTGTGTGGAATGCAGTGTATCTGACACTGTGGGGCACTGTGCATGGGGCACTGTGTATCTCGCACTGTGGAGAATATCTGACACTGGGGGCATATGTGTATCTGCCACAGTAGGGGCGTATCTGGCACTGTGGGGACATATATGGCACTGCTGTGGGCATTTGTGTATCTGGCACTGTGGGGCATTCACGCATCTGGCACTGTGGGGGCATATCAGGCACTGTAGGAGCATACTGTATCTGGCACGGTGGGGGCATATGTGTATCTGGCATTATTGGGGTCATACAGTATGTGTACCTGGCTCCCATATGTGTCTCAAGCCCCCATTTTCATTGGCCATGACCATTTCTCTATCGTCCTAGTGGATGCTGGGGTTCCTGAAAGGACCATGGGGAATAGCGGCTCCGCAGGAGACAGGGCACAAAAAGTAAAGCTTTATGATCAGGTGGTGTGTACTGACTCCTCCCCCTATGACCCTCCTCCAAGCCCCAGTTAGGTTTTTGTGCCCGTCCGAGAAGGGTGCAATCTAGGTGGCTCTCCTAAAGAGCTGCTTAGAAAAGTTTAGCTTAGGTTTTTTATTTTACAGTGAGTCCTGCTGGCAACAGGATCACTGCAACGAGGGACTTAGGGGAGAAGAAGTGAACTCACCTGCGTGCAGGATGGATTGGCTTCTTTGGCTACTGGACATTAGCTCCAGAGGGACGATCACAGGTACAGCCTGGATGGTCACCGGAGCCTCGCCGCCGGCCCCCTTGCAGATGCTGAAAAGAGAAGAAGGTCCAGAATCGGCGGCAGAAGACTCCTCAGTCTTCTTAAGGTAGCGCACAGCACTGCAGCTGTGCGCCATTGCTCTCAGCACACTTCACACGGCAGTCACTGAGGGTGCAGGGCGCTGGGGGGGGGCGCCCTGGGAAGCAATGTAAACCTATTTTTTGGCATAAAATACCTCACATATAGCCTCCGGGGGCTATATGGAGATATTTAACCCCTGCCAGAATCCGTTAAAGAGCGGGAGACGAGCCCGCCGAAAAAGGGGCGGGGCCTATCTCCTCAGCACACAGCGCCATTTTCCTCACACAGCTCCGCTGGTCAGGAAGGCTCCCAGGCTCTCCCCTGCACTGCACTACAGAAACAGGGTAAAACAAGAGAGGGGGGGCAAAATTGTGGCAAAATTATATATATTAAAGCAGCTATATAGGGAGCACTTATTATAAGGCTATCCCTGTCATATATAGCGCTTTTGGTGTGTGCTGGCAAACTCTCCCTCTGTCTCCCCAAAGGGCTAGTGGGGTCCTGTCTTCTTTAAGAGCATTCCCTGTGTGTCTGCTGTGTGTCGGTACGTGTGTGTCGACATGTATGAGGACGATATTGGTGTGGAGGCGGAGCAATTGCCAAATATGGGGATGTCACCCCCTAGGGAGTCGACACCAGAATGGATGGCTTTATTTATGGAATTACGGGATAGTGTCAACACGCTAAAGCAGTCGTTTGACGACATGAGACGGCCGGACAATCAATCAGCACCTGTCCAGGCGCCTCAAACACCGTCAGGGGCTGTAAAACGCCCGTTACCTCAGTCGGTCGACACGGACCCAGACACAGGCACTGATTCCAGTGGCGACGGTGACGAATCAACCGTATTTTCCAGTAGGGCCACACGTTATATGATTTTGGCAATGAAGGAGGCGTTACATATTGCTGATACTACAGGTACCACAAAACAGGGTATTATGTGGGGTGTGAAAAAACTACCTATAGTTTTTCCTGAATCAGATGAATTAAATGAGGTGTGTGATGAAGCGTGGGTTGCCCCCGATAAAAAACTGCTAATTTCAAAGAAGTTATTGGCTTTATACCCTTTCCCGCCAGAGGTTAGGGCGCGCTGGGAAACACCTCCTAGGGTGGACAAGGCGCTCACACGCTTATCAAAACAAGTGGCGTTACCCTCTCCTGAGACGGCCGCACTTAAAGATCCAGCAGATAGGAGGATGGAAAATATCCAAAAAAGTATATACACACATACAGGTGTTATACTACGACCAGCTATAGCGACAGCCTGGATGTGCAGTGCTGGGGTAGCTTGGTCAGAGTCCCTGATTGAAAATATTGATACCCTGGATAGGGACAATGTTTTACTGTCTTTAGAGCAAATAAAGGATGCGTTTCTTTATATGCGTGATGCACAGAGGGATACTTGCACACTGGCATCACGGGTAAGTGCTATGTCCATTTCGGCCAGAAGAAGTTTATGGACGCGACAGTGGTCAGGTGATGCGGACTCAAAACGGCATATGGAAGTTTTGCCGTATAAAGGGGAGGAGTTATTTGGTGTTGGTCTATCGGATTTGGTGGCCACGGCTACAGCCGGGAAATCCACCTTTTTACCTCAAGTCACTCCCCAACAGAAAAAGACACCGACTTTTCAGCCGCAGCCCTTTCGTTCCTTTAAAAACAAGAGAGCAAAGGGATATTCATATCTGCCACGAGGCAGAGGAAAGGGGAAGAGACTGCAACAGGCAGCTCCTTCCCAGGAACAGAAGCCCTCCCCCGCTTCTACAAAAGCCTCAGCATGACGCTGGGGCTTCTCAAGCGGACTCGGGGGCGGTGGGGGGTCGTCTCAAGAATTTCAGCGCGCAGTGGGCTCACTCGCAGGTGGATCCCTGGATCCTGCAGATAATATCTCAGGGTTACAGGTTGGAACTAGAGACGTCTCCACCTCGCCGTTTCCTGAAGTCTGCTTTACCAACGTCCCCCTCCGACAGGGTGACGGTCTTGGAAGCCATTCACAAGCTGTACTCTCAGCAGGTGATAGTCAAGGTACCCCTTTTACAACAAGGAAAGGGGTATTATTCCACTCTATTTGTGGTACCGAAGCCGGATGGCTCGGTAAGACCTATTCTAAATCTGAAATCCTTGAACCTGTACATAAAAAAGTTCAAGTTCAAGATGGAGTCACTCAGAGCGGTGATAGCGAACCTGGTAGAAGGGGACTTTATGGTATCCTTGGACATCAAGGATGCGTATCTCCACGTTCCAATTTACCCCTCACACCAGGGGTACCTCAGGTTCGTCGTACAGAACTGTCACTATCAGTTTCAGACGCTGCCGTTTGGATTGTCCACGGCACCTCGGGTCTTTACCAAGGTAATGGCCGAGATGATGATTCTTCTTCGAAGAAAAGGCGTATTAATTATCCCATACTTGGACGATCTCCTAATAAGGGCAAGGTCCAGAGAACAGCTAGAGATGGGACTAGCACTGTCTCAAGAAGTGCTAAAGCAGCACGGGTGGATTCTGAATATTCCAAAATCCCAGTTAATTCCGACAACACGTCTGCTGTTCTTAGGGATGATTCTGGACACGGTTCAGAAAAAGGTTTTTCTCCCGGAGGAAAAAGCCAAGGAGTTATCCGAACTTGTCAGGAACCTCCTAAAACCAGGAAAGGTGTCTGTACATCAATGCACAAGAGTCCTGGGAAAAATGGTGGCTTCTTACGAAGCAATTCCATTCGGCAGATTCCACGCAAGAGTTTTCCAGAGGGATCTGCTGGACAAATGGTCAGGGTCGCATCGTCAGATGCACCAGCGGATAACCCTGTCTCCAAGGACAAGGGTATCTCTTCTGTGGTGGTTGCAGAGTGCTCATCTATTGGAGGGCCGCAGATTCGGCATACAGGATTGGATCCTGGTGACCACGGACGCCAGCCTGAGAGGCTGGGGAGCAGTCACACAAGGAAGAAACTTCCAGGGCGTGTGGTCGAGCCTGGAAACGTCTCTTCACATAAACATTCTGGAACTAAGAGCAATCTACAATGCTCTAAGCCAGGCAGAACCTCTGCTTCAAGGAAAACCGGTGTTGATCCAGTCGGACAACATCACGGCAGTCGCCCATGTAAACAGACAGGGCGGCACAAGAAGCAGGAGTGCAATGGCAGAAGCTGCAAGGATTCTTCGCTGGGCGGAGAATCATGTGATAGCACTGTCAGCAGTGTTCATCCCGGGAGTGGACAACTGGGAAGCAGACTTCCTCAGCAGACACGACCTTCACCCGGGAGAGTGGGGACTTCATCCAGAAGTTTTCCACATGCTTGTAACCCGTTGGGAAAGACCAATGGTGGACATGATGGCGTCTCGCCTCAACAAAAAACTGGACAGGTATTGCGCCAGGTCAAGAGATCCGCAGGCAATAGCTGTGGACGCGCTGGTAACGCCTTGGGTGTACCAGTCGGTGTATGTGTTTCCTCCTCTGCCTCTCATACCAAAAGTATTGAGAATTATACGGCAAAGAGGCGTAAGAACGATACTAGTGGCTCCGGATTGGCCAAGAAGGACTTGGTACCCGGAACTTCAAGAGATGATCACGGAGGATCCGTGGCCTCTACCTCTGAGAAGGGACCTGCTTCAGCAGGGTCCCTGTCTGTTTCAAGACTTACCGCGGCTGCGTTTGACGGCATGGCGGTTGAACGCCGGATCCTAAAGGGAAAAGGCATTCCGGAAGAAGTCATTCCTACCTTGATTAAAGCAAGGAAGGAAGTAACCGCGCAACATTATCACCGCATTTGGCGAAAATATGTTGCGTGGTGCGAGGATCGGAGTGCTCCGACGGAGGAATTTCAACTGGGTCGATTCCTACATTTCCTGCAATCAGGATTGTCTATGGGTCTCAAATTGGGATCTATTAAGGTTCAAATTTCGGCCCTGTCGATTTTCTTCCAGAAAGAATTGGCTTCAGTTCCTGAAGTCCAGACCTTTGTTAAGGGAGTACTGCATATACAGCCCCCTGTGGTGCCTCCAGTGGCACCGTGGGATCTCAATGTTGTTTTGGACTTTCTCAAATCTCATTGGTTTGAACCACTAAAAAATGTGGATTTGAAATATCTCACATGGAAAGTGACCATGCTACTAGCCCTGGCTTCGGCCAGGAGAGTGTCAGAACTGGCAGCTTTATCTTACAAAAGCCCATATCTGATTTTCCATTCGGACAGGGCAGAACTGCGGACTCGTCCGCATTTTCTCCCTAAGGTGGTGTCAGCATTTCATCTGAACCAGCCTATTGTAGTGCCTGCGGCTACAAGCGACTTGGAGGACTCCAAGTTGTTGGACGTTGTCAGAGCTTTAAAAATATACATTTCAAGGACAGCTGGAGTCAGGAAATCTGACTCACTGTTTATACTATATGCTCCCAACAAGTTGGGCGCTCCTGCGTCTAAGCAGACTATTGCGCGCTGGATTTGTAGTACGATTCAGCTTGCACATTCTGTGGCAGGCCTGCCACAGCCAAAATCGGTAAATGCCCACTCCACAAGGAAGGTGGGTTCTTCTTGGGCGGCTGCCCGAGGGGTCTCGGCATTACAACTCTGCCGAGCGGCTACGTGGTCGGGGGAGAACACGTTTGTAAAATTCTACAAATTTGATACCCTGGCTAAGGAGGACCTGGAGTTCTCTCATTCGGTGCTGCAGAGTCATCCGCACTCTCCCGCCCGTTTGGGAGCTTTGGTATAATCCCCATGGTCCTTTCAGGAACCCCAGCATCCACTAGGACGATAGAGAAAATAAGAATTTACTTACCGATAATTCTATTTCTCGGAGTCCGTAGTGGATGCTGGGCGCCCATCCCAAGTGCGGATTATCTGCAATAATTGTACATAGTTATTGTTACCTAAATCGGGTTATTGTTGTAGGGAGCCATCTTTCAGAGGCTCCTCTGTTATCATACTGTTAACTGGGTTTAGATCACAGGTTGTACGGTGTGATTGGTGTGGCTGGTATGAGTCTTACCCGGGATTCATAAATCCTTCCTTATTGTGTACGCTCGTCCGGGCACAGTATCCTAACTGAGGCTTGGAGGAGGGTCATAGGGGGAGGAGTCAGTACACACCACCTGATCATAAAGCTTTACTTTTTGTGCCCTGTCTCCTGCGGAGCCGCTATTCCCCATGGTCCTTTCAGGAACCCCAGCATCCACTACGGACTCCGAGAAATAGAATTATCGGTAAGTAAATTCTTATTTTTTTGGCATGTGCGCCTTCATCACGCGCACACAGTACCACTGAGACATATTTTCTACTAGCACTACTGTGGGAGGGGGTGCATAATTTGTATAAATTGCACTTCAGAGGGCATTATATATAACCGACACTACTACAGGGGCTATTATGTCTATAACTGTTGCTACGACAGGGCCTATTATGTGTATAACTGGTGTTACCACAGGGGCTATTATGTGTATAACCGCCACTACCACAGGGGCTATTGGCCCTCATTCCGAGTTGTTCGCTCGCTAGCTGCTTTTAGCAGCATTGCACACGCTAGGCCGCCGCCCTCTGGGAGTGTCCGCCCTCTGGGAGTGTATCTTAGCTTAGCAGAATTGCGAACGAAAGATTAGCAGAATTGCGAATAAGTAATTCTTAGCAGTTTCTGAGTAGCTCGAGACTTACTCCTACACTGCGATCAGCTCAGCCATTTCGTTCCTGGTTTGATATCACAAACACGCCCTGCATTCGGCCAGCCACTCTCCCGTTTCTCCAGACACTCCCGTGTTTTATCCTGGCACGCCTGCGTTTTTCTGCACACTTCCAGAAAACGCTCAGTTTCCGCCCGGAAACACCCAGTTCCTGTCAATCACACTCCAATCACTTCAACGATCAAAATTCTTAGTTCGGATGTGAGTAAATCTACTAAGTTTTGTGCTAAAATACTTTGCGCATGCGCGCTGCGTACCATGCGCATGCGCATTTTTGCCTTAATCGCTCCGTTACGAAAATTGGCAACGAGCGAACAACTCGGAATTACCCCCATTATGTGTATAACTGGCGCTACCACAGGGGCTATTATGTGTATAACTGGCGCTTCTACCGGGGCTATTATGTGTATAACCAGCGCTACTACTGGGGCTGTTATGTGTATAACCGGCACTACTACAGGGGCTAATATGTGTATAACTGGTGCTACCACAGGGGCTATTATGTGTATAACCGGGACTTCCACAGGGGCTATTATGTGTATAACCGGTGCTACTACAGGGGCTATTATGTCTATAAGCGGCGCTACCACAGGGGCTATTATGTGTTTCTGCAGCGAGATACACTGGTATTCCACAGGGAATAACATTGGGGTGTAGAGTTGGATTTTGATCCGAGGCACCAACAGGCTAAAGCTTTGACTATTCCCAGGATGCACTGCTCCTCTATAGCCCCGCCTCCAGGCACTGGAGCTTAGTTTGTGCCTGCAGTGCAGGTCACTAACAGGTGGGGCTGCGCTAGGCAGCCCTGAAAAGAGCTTTTTAGAAGACTTCAAGGGCCGCAGCACTTTCTATGTCTTTCTGACATGCTGTGTGCGGCTATATCACCTCCCTCAGCGGCGCTGCATACTCCCGTGGCCTGGTTCGCGGGTACTTGCAGCGGAGACACACCGGTTTTTCAGGCACACCACTGCTGTCATTCTGCAGGATCGCGTGGCTGCACTAAAAGGGGGGAGGTAAGGTAAATTGCGATCCAGTCGCGGTCCCAGGAGACGGACCTGGCATGGACACTGTTTCGCACAGAGACCCCACTATATCCATCAGGGCAAGGAGCACAGGTTGGATTTATTAAAATCCTTTTGCAAAAGGCTCCACAGTACCCGGTGGTGAAGTCCAGCAGAGGGGATAAGGCGCTAGTGTTCCCACCATGGAGCTGCATCTCTCTCTCTCCCTCACTCCCTGAAGAGTATTTGGCGCCTTTACATAGCTGGGCTGATCTCCGAGACTGCTGGGCACTGTCTCCTCTGTAAATCCACCTGTATCATCAGCGCTGTGCATTTACAGACATTTAAGTATTCTACATGTCATTTTAAACAGTGTTAGTTAAGAACAAGTGTACTGCTATCTGAATATATAGTACAAGTGTTCTGTGATATACATCCAGTGTTTACTGTGCCTTGTTATATCTGTATACATACATACCTATATGTATTTACTAGTCCAGTGCAGTTTTATTGTTTATATGTGATAATTCCTGCATTGTACCTGTGACTGAGTGTGCCTGTAGCTGCTGTGTGGATTCCACTCTTGTGTATCACACATTTGCTATCACTATATTCTGTATCCTGGGGAACTAGGTGCGTCAGGGTCTCATATAATATATAGTGCTACACAGGGTATACTGTTTGTATTTCTCACTGTGTTTTTCAGTCACCCCACACCACTTAAATCCTTTGTTTGCGCTCTGTATTTACTGTCACAAAACACAGGGGATTATTTGCTGTTTTTTGTGTTTGTCTGGCTATATTGTACTATTACGTCCTAAGGCTACATCCCATATAATGTCTGCTATACAGGGCAGGACATCCGCGGACGCTCCTGCATCATGCAGTGTTGACGTCACGGATTCACCAGTGGGGGAATTGTTAGCTGCTGGTTCAGGCGCTGGGGGTCATACATCTCCCAGTCTGTCTGTGGCACCTGTGGTCAATCAGGACCCACATTGGGCAGCTTTTTCAAATATGCTGACTACGCTTGTAATGCATCTCATGCCCCCTGTGGGGCCTCCTGTGCCATTACAGCCACATATTGTCCCGGTAGTTAATCCACCATGGGTGGATACTTTGTCTACCCAGATACAGCAATTAAATCAGACTTTGGTTATACAAAACCCTCTGGGGCCAAGGGGTCATCTAAGCGGGCCATTTCTTCCTCACAATCCACTAATATTTTGGATAATTCTTCCGCTGAAGATAGGGAATATACTGAGCCGTAAGACACTGATACAGTTGCTTCTGATGAGGAATCTGCAAACCAGGTTGATATTCCTGACATTGTGGAGGCTATGAAGCTGATTCTCCAAATTGATGATGACATTGAGCCTCATGTTACATCTAAGAAACCTGATAAGTTTAAACGTCAGAAGGTTGCTAAAGTAGTTTTACCACATTCTGACCTTTTAATTGACATACGTCAGGAATCCTGGTCATCTCCAGGAAAGTACAAGAAAAAAAGGAGAAAAAGAAATGTCTCTTTGCTGGCGCACAAATAATAATTAAAAATTAACTTTTAATAAGTTCATTAAAATTGTCTAATCACGAAGTAAAGAAGGAAGAAAGTGTACAGTAAATTTGTGTAGTATAAGTACCATATATGGTGAAGTGAAAATAAATTTATTAAAACCAAGGTTCACTACCTGTGTCGTATCTTTATTAGTCCAAATCGAATGTATATTAAACAAACTGTGCTGAATTCATACAGTTCATAAATTGGTTAACAATATTTAGCCTAGTATCAAGATACTAAATACTGTATAGTATTTATTGAGTAAGTGTTAGTAATTCACTGACATATATCGTAAGTTTGGCAATAGTTCTAAATATCATACATTACAACACTCCTTCAACGGTGACTTCCCTTATTGCAAACAAATCAGTATAATCCCCTACAGTAGCTGTGATTATTATAATAGAATACAGCATGGCCACTGGGAGAATTTTCATGAGAAGGAAAAGGACACCAAAATTGTATCCTTATAAAAAAAGGGGGGTGCTTATAAACTAGATACTGTGAGAAATTTCAGCATGTAAATAAATGCTGATTATTGAGTAAATCCTACAAATATATAGGAGTATTTGATGGTTCTCACACTATTCTATAGCAATTGCACACTGATGTGTATCATAGTTAGTGCACACCATATATCATTCGTGTGTCCCCACTATCACAGCTGTGTATGTGCATTAAACCTATGTCCTTCAAAACGGAATTACTGATGCATCACTTGTTGTACTGGAGAGACCACTTTGAATATAGGAAAATATATCTTGCCACATTAGCTGTGTTTGTTACAAAAATTGTCATGTAACTTATTAGATCACCTTTGCAACAGTAGTTTCATTTATTGCAAGCTAGTCAGTGTGATCTCCCACAGTAGCTGTTCTTGTTGTGATAAGATACAGTGTAGCTGCTAGAAAAGGCTTCTCATGAAGAAAAAGGGAGCACCAGATTTATCTCCTTGTTAGAATGTATTTCTTAGCTGATTTGCTTTTAAGTTACTCTATGATATAACCTGTGTATTATATTCGTGTGTCCCCACTCTATTAATCATGTATGTGCATTAAACGTGCACCTATGTATTCTAGATGGGGCTACTGAAAAACAGTTATTTTATTGGAGAGGTCACCTTAAATGGAGGAGAGTATATCATTCAGCAGTAACTGTATTTGTCATAGTGAATACCATATAGCTATTGAGTCACATTATTGTGTGCAATCCCTATAGCTAAATAACTATACAGCAGTCAAATTACTCATGTGCCTAATTCACTAATGATAGCTTAGTAGTTTTCCCTGTCTAAAAAGATGCTAGCTTTTTATCCTATCCCTGCGGTGTTGAGTAACAAGTGGGAAACTCCACCGCCGGTGGAGTCTCATGTTGCCCGTCTTGTGGTGTCATCTACTCTGCCTGTCACCACTGTCACCTCACTGAAGGAACCGGCAGATAAGCGTGTGGAGGGATGCCTGAAGTCTATTTACACTCTTACCAGTGCTGTACATAGACCCACTATGGCTGCCTCTTGGGCAGCAAAAGTAATTGAAGCATGGGTTCAGGCAATTGAGGATGAGCTACCACAGGATTTTTCTGACACTGACAGACAATATCTGTCATATATTACCACAGCCTCTCACTGTATTCAGGCGGCGGCCTCTGATGCAGGAGTCATGGTGGCCAAGGTATCTACTACGTCTATCCTAGCATGCCGGATTCTGTGGTTGAGGTCCTGGAAAGGGGACCTGTACTCTAAAACCTTGGAGGTACTTTCTTTCAAGGGAGATATCCTGTTTGGGGAGGATCTGAATAAGATTGTGACTGACTTGGTGACAGCCAAGACTGCGTTTCTCCCAAGTACTAATCCTTCTGCTCAGAAGGCTAAGAGTACCACTTTTCGTTCCTTTCGACCTCCGAGTAAAGCAAAAGGTCAGTCGTACCCGAGACAGGCTCGTACTTCCAAAACCACTAAGCCCAAATCTAAACAATCCTGGGCGGCCCATCAACCTGCTTCCAAACAAGACAAGCCAGCTGCATGATGGGGCGGGCCTCCCCCTGGGGGACCCCAGGGTAGGAGGCTGACTTCTGCAGTTCGCCCAGGCTTGGTAAAAGACCACTTCAGATGCCTGGGTGTGGGAAGTTGTCTCTCATGGGTACGCAATCTCTTTCAAGAGATGTCCCCCTCGCCAGTTCTGTTCAACGGTTGTCCTCTCGGATCCATTGAAAGTGCAAGTTCTACACCTGGTTGTACAATGGAAACAGGAGTGGTAGTGCCGGCACCTCTGTCCGAGAGAGGCAGGGGATACTATTTGACCCTGTTTCCAGATCCGAAACCGAATGGGTCTTTCCGGACTATCCTCAACCTCAAATCATTAAACAAGTTTGTAAGAGTGTCCAAATTCCGTATGGAAACTCTGCGCTCTATTGTGCTGGCCATGGAACCCGAGGACTATATGGTATCCCTGGACATACAGGATGCTTACCTGCACATACCTATTGCCATTTCACATCAGCAGTATCTGCGGTTTGCTATTGGCAACCTTCATTTTCAGTTCCAGGCTCTACCATTTGGTCTGGCCATGGTACATCAGATTTTCACCAAGGTCATGGCCGTGATGACGGCTTTCCTCCGTCATCAGGGAATCAGGATACTGCTGTATCTGGACGACTTGCTGATTCTGGCGAACACCCAAGATGTCCTCCTCAGTCAAGTGGAGATCCTCAGTCAAGTCGGTCCAATTCCAACAAGCCCACGGGTGGCTCATCAATTGGAAGAAGTCCTTGCTGGTGCCTGCTTGGAGCATGGTGCACCTGGGGGCGCTGCTAGACACACATAGCCAAAGACTGTTTCTGTCTCCGGAGAAGGTCCTGGAACTTCAGGAAAAGATCAGATTTTTCCCCTTTTGCCAGAGAGTGTCGATACACTCGGCGATGCAAGTACTAGGCATCATGGTGTCGGCTTCCGACATGGTAGAGTACGCTCAATTTTATTTCCGCCCTCTGCAGAGGTTAATCCTTTCCAAATGGAATGGCCTGCCTCATCGGATCAGGTCTCAAATGATCTCCTTGACTCCGGAGGTTCGTCTGTCACTGAGCTGGTGGCTTCAGGACCAACAGTTGAGCGGGGGCCATCTCTTCTGGATCTCCAACTGGGTCCTCCTGACAATGGACTCCAGTCTGCGAGTTTGGGGTCGGTGGACCAGGGAGGAATCTCTCCTCCCGATAAACATTCTGGAATTGCGGGCAGTGTTCAATGCTTTGACGCTGGCCCTGCCTCTAGTACAGAACAGGCCTGTTCAAGTACAGTCAGACAACACCACCACGGTGGCATACATAAATCATCAAACCAGCACTCGTAGCCGCATGGCAATGATGGAAGTGTCAAAAATCCTCCAATTGGCGGAACGCTATCTGCCAGCCATATCGGCAGTGTTCATTCCGGAGTCCTCAACTGGGAAGTGGACTTCCTCAGTCGTCAGGACATGCACACCAGAGAGTGGAGTCTTCATCCTGAAGTCTTTCAACTCCTAGCGGACAAGTGGGGTCTATCAGATGTAGACCTGATGGCATCGTGGCACAATCACAAGGTTCCGGTCTTTGGAGCAAGGACAAGGGATCTGTTAGGTTACTGGTGCTCAGAACAAGGGAGATGTTGCGTAGTGAGTCCAGAGCACCAGAACGTGATGCTGAAATAAGGTGTGGTGTGGAAATAGCCCCAAGCACCCTACCTCCATTGTTTCACCCGTGTGGTCAGTTCATGCCTGAGTGACTATGGTTTCTTGGGCCCACGGCAGCCGCGTTTGAAGGGCGGATTAGGTCTGCCCAACTCCGATGCCCCCAGGTCTTAGAGTGAGACAAGGTGTGAACCGAGACAGGATAATAACAAGGGGACCACTAACTAAAGCAAACAGAAGGCTAGGGTCTACTAACAACCCTAAAACTAAATACATGTGCGGCACGCCGCCAAAGGAAAAGAACAACAAAGGAAATGCTGTCCACACGCCGACACTATACTGTTGTGTACCGGCGGTGACAGCATATGCAGAACCCTCTGCAAAACACCAGTAACAGATATATCCAAGGGATACAGCGGCCTAGGCCGACGGACGCGGCAAAGCCGCTACTCACGGAACCGGTACAAATACTGGCAAACGGACAGGAACCCCCAATGTAGCCAACACAGGCTCTCAGAACCGGAGGACAGGCAGAATCCCAAACGACAGACTGGTGGACACCAAGAAGCCAGATACTCGACCAGGCACAGACAAAGCCACAGGACTTCTGGACAGGAACGCTTCACGGCAGGACATGGGATCAGACACAGGAACCGACACTGGAACCGACACTGGAACCGACACTGGAAGCAGCTAGACAGACACTGCTAGACAGGAGCTCAGGAACTGGCAGGGACTGGCTCAGAACTCAAGAACTCTGGAACTATCACCAGCGTCTGTGTATTGCACTGAGCCAGAATATAACAGAGAGTCCTAATTAATTATGTCGTGCAGCTGCCCTGCTGCACAACTGAGAGGTGCAATTAACAGACAGGTGAGGCTGAACACATGGGAACAAGCTGCAATTACACAGACTCACCACCGGCAGCAAACAAAAGTCTTCTTAAATCAGAGCAACGGGAAATCCTGGCCTGCAAGACAACTATAAACATAAAATACGGAAAACAGGAATGAACCACTACCTGTGGTTCATAACAGTACCCTCTCCTTAAGGGTGAGCTCCGAACACCCCATGACACCCACGGGGAACATAAACAGAAGTATAACATAAAATACATAACCAAAATGCAAAACAGGAATGAGCCACAGCCGTGGCTCATAACAGTACCCCCCCCTTGAGGAGGGGTCAAAGGACCCCAAAATTCAGGTTTTCCAAAACAAGGTATACATTAATAAACCTGACACTGGAACAAACAGACAAAGACAAGAAACAGAAACAAGCTGTGGCAACAGCTTGTAACAGTGCCCCCCCCTTGACGGTGGCCACTGGACACAAGACAAGGAAAAAAAAACTTTTTTTTTTTATAAATCAAGGCAAGAGTCAATAATTATTTCTTTTTCTTCTTCTTCTTATTTTTACAAAGTTCTTGAGGTCTGACCAAGGTAATTCCCCAAACATTGTCTGAACTGATGGTACCTCCCAGCAAGGGTGGGTTCAAATCAGAGATTGGTTTCTTAACCTTGGGAGCTGAACTTTCAGGCAAAGTACTACTATTAGAAGAAGACAGAAAAGCACATCCTGCAGTCAAAACAACGGGCTGAGACTCTTGTGCCGAGTTTACAGTATACGGTGAACTCTCAGCAGATAAGACGGGTGACCTAGAGGAACCTGAACCAATTTCTTTGGAACCATATCTTTTAATAACTGCATCACTGAATGCTGGGGGATCCTGAAGAATGGGATCTTCAGTTTTCATTAAATTGGATGCCCACTCAAAAGGCTCCCCTCTAAAGGAATATATCAGATAGAGCACAAGGTTCTATGAAGTGATGCCCAGAAATGGTCTAGACAATATAATGATGTAATAGTGTTTGTAAAGCGCCAGAAATTGGACTAAGTCCCCATCAAAGATTATAGATGTTGAGATATCAACAGTCAGGATCTGCTTCCTTCCCATCTGACTGACTAGAGTGCTTTGCTAGGACCTGGTCACTATTGACCTTACTCGAGGCTGAGACTTTCTGAACCCCACCTGGGGCAGAGACTTTCTGAACCCCACCTGGGGCAGTGGCCCTCCGAACCCCACCTGGGGCAGTGGCCCTCCGAACCCCACCCGGGGTAGTGACTTTCTGAACCCCACCCGGGGCAGTGACTTTCTGAACCCCACCCGGGGCAGTAACTTTCTAAACCCCACCCGGGGCAGTGACTTTCTGAACCCCACCCGGGGCAGTGGCCTTCGGGAATCCCGCTGGGGGCAGCACCTCGGATTCTTTTACTGGGACTGGGCCGTCAGCCTCCCTCTCTAGGACCGGGCCGTCAGCCTCCCTCTCTGGGACCGGGCCATCAGCCTCCCTCTCTGGGACCGGGCCGTCAGCCTCCCTCTCTGGGACCGGGCCGTCAGCCTCCCTCTCCGAGTCGATAATTATCAAAACTTCTCCCGGGACAATGACTTCCGGGACTTTTGCTGAAGCTATAACCTTCAGAACCTCCACTAACGTTATGCCTCTTGAGTCCTTTCCTAGGGAAGCGACTTCTAGACCCTTCTCTGGGGCTGTGTCTCTCGGGACCCCACTTGGGGATTTTACTTCAAAGATCCCTTCTGGGGTTTTGCTTCTCGAGTTCCCTTCTAGAACTATGGTTTTAGACACCTTCTCTGGAGTTGCACTTTTCAAGTCCCTACCTGGGGTAACAGCTTCTGAGACCCCTTCTGGTATTGACACCTGAGCTATAATATTCGATGTCCCTCTATGACCCAGGGCATCGGGTACCGCTCCAGGACTCTGGGCATCGGGTACCGCTCCAGGACTCTGGGCATCGGGTACCGCTCCAGGACTCTGGGCATCGGGTACCGCTCCAGGACCCTGGGCATCAGGCACCGCTCCAGGACCCTGGGCATCGGGCACCACTCCAGGACCCCGGGCATCGGGCACCACTCCAGGACCCCGGGCATCGGGCACCGCTCCAGGGGTTTGCAACTCTGCTTCAACAGGAAAATCAAGAGAGGAGAGAAACATTCTCCTTTGGTTCCTGAATCTATAATGGGGCTCCCTAGCCCAAGGACCCCAATTATAGGACAGAGTGCTTTTTAGTGTGGGTTGTGTGACAAGTTCCTCTGCCACAGTAGAGACAGGAGTAGGTCTTGTATCCTGACTCAACTTGGCCAGAGGGCAGGACTTGTCGCCACACTTTGGCTTGCGCAACTCACAGGTCTGCAGATAGTGGCCTAATCCCCCACAATATAGGCATAAATTTAAGTTTCTGCGACGCAGACGCTCCTCTTCTGAGAGCCTGGGCCGCAGAAAACTTTTAAACTTTTTCTCTCCAACTGAACCTAAGGATTCTCTTGTCACCATATTGTGAGCAAGAGTCTCTTTAGAGGTAGATGAACTCTCAACGACTTCTGGCAAGATAAGCAAAATTTTAGTCAGAAGGTTTTGCAGTTGCTTTAAGGATTGCTGCAAAACTTCCAGTCGCTCAGGTTTCAAAGCACTGAAAGCAGAGTTCAGGGCTGAGAGAGACACCTGCAGGGCTTGCATAGTTGGCATAGGAGGATTTAAAACTAGACAAGACAAGACTAAACTAAACTAGACAAGACAAGACTGGACTGGATTTTTTTTTTTTTTTAAACTAGACAAGACAAGACTGGATTCTGCACACCGGACTGGATTCTGCACACTGAATTCTAGACAGGACTGGATTCTGCACACCGGACTGGATTCTGCACACTGAATTCTAGACAGGACTGGATTCTAAACACCAGACTGGATTCTGCACACTGAATTCTAGACAGGACTGGATTCTAAACACCGGACTGGATTCTGCACACTGAATTCTAGACAGGACTGGATTCTAAACACCGGACTGGATTCTAAACACTGAATTCTAGACAAGACACTGGACCAAAAAAGAAAAAACTACTATTTAGCTTTGTTTCTTTTTTGTTGTATGGCTGGTGATAATGTTAGGTTCCTGGTGCTCAGAACAAGGGAGATGTTGCGTAGTGAGTCCAGAACACCAGAACGTGATGCTGAAATAAGGTGTGGTGTGGAAATAGCCCCTAGCACCCTACCTCCATTGTTTCACCTGTGTGGTCAGTTCACGCCTGAGTGACTATGGTTTCTTGGGCCCACGGCAGCCGCGTTTGATGGGCGGATTGGGTCTGCCCAACTCCGATGCCCCCAGGTCTTAGAGTGAGACAAGGCGTGAACCGAGACAGGATAATAACAAGGGGACCTCTAACTAAAGCAAACAGAAGGCTAGGGGCTACTAACAACCCTAAAACTAAATACATGTGCGGCACGCCGCCAAAGGAAAAGAACAACAAAGGAAATGCTGTCCACACGCCGACACTATACTGTTGTGTACCGGCGGTGACAGCATATGCAGAACCCTCTGCAAAACACCAGTAACAGATATATCCAAGGAATACAGCGGCCTAGGCCGACGGATGTGGCAAAGCCGCTACTCATGGAACCGGTACAAATACTGGCAAACGGACAGGAACCCCCAATGTAGCCGACACAGGCTCTCAGAACCGGAGGACAGGCAGAATCCCAAACGACAGACCGGTGGACACCAAGAAGCCAGATACTCGACCAGGCACAGACAAAGCCACAGGACTTCTGGACAGGAACGCTTCATGGCAGGACATGGGATCAGACACAGGAACCGACACTGGAACCGACACTGGAACCGACACTGGAAGCAGCTAGACAGACACTGCTAGACAGGAGCTCAGGAACTGGCAGAGACTAGCTCAGAACTCAAGAACTCTGGAACTATCACCAGCGTCTGTGTATTGCACTGAGCCGGAATATAACAGAGAGTCCTAATTAATTATGTCGTGCAGCTGCCCTGTGCACAACTGAGAGGTGCAATTAACAGACAGGTGAGGCTGAACACATGGGAACAAGCTGCAATTACACAGACTCACCACCGGCAGCAAACAAGAGTCTTCTTAAACCAGAGCAACGGGAAATCCTGGCCTGCAAGACAACTATAAACATAGAATACGGAAAACAGGAATGAACCACTACCTGTGGTTCATAACAGGATCCTCAAGCAGCGTTCATGGATGCACTGGCAATTCCATGGAACTTTCGGCTGCCTTACGTATTCCCTCCAGTGTCACTCCTGCCCAGGGTGATACGGAAGTTCAAGCAAGAAGGAGGAATACTACTTCTAGTCGCTCCAGCGTGGCCCAGATGGCATTAGTTCTCAGACCTGCAGGGTCTCTCGATAGAGCGTCCTCTTCTACTTCCTCAACACCCAGACCTCCTCGTTCAGGGCCCTTGTGTCTACCTGGACCTGGCCAGACTGGCTTTGACGGCGTGGCTCTTGAAGCATCACTCCTGAGAGCAAAAGGATTCTCTGAGGTGGTCATTCAAACTATGTTGAAAGCCCGTAAACCAGCTTCGGCTTGGTCTGTCATTTTTACTTCACCTGGTGTGCTGCCAAGAATTATGATGCATATACTTTCAAAAATCCAGACTGTTGGCTTTTCTACACTTGGGCCTTCATCTGGCCTCCCTCAAGGTTCATATATCTGCCTTTTCGGTGTGGTTTCAGAGAAAAATTGCGTCTCTTCCTGACGTTCACACTTTCACTCAGGGTGTTCTACGGATTCAGCCTCCTTATGTTCCTTCTGTGGCTCCATGGGATCTGTCTGTAGTCTTGAATGCCCTGCAAGAGTCTCTATTTGAACCTCTTGAGCAGTGGCGTAACTACTGCCCCCGCAGCCCTCGCGGTGGCTTGGGGGCAAGGGGCTGCGGGGGCACCGCCACTGATTTAGAGCAGATTGACATGCGGACGAGCGTCCGCATGTCAATCTGCTGTCTCCTCTCCCTCCCTGCTGTAACGGGACACGGAGGGCACAGCGCGCCGCGCGCGCCTCTCCAGTGTCCATCCTGCGTCTCCGTCCGTCTGGTCTAATAATGAAAGTGCCGTTCGTAAGCTCTGATTGGCTCACGAACCGGCACTTCCTTTATTAGACCAGAGAGACAGAGATGCAGGAGGGACATGAGAGAGGCACGCGCTGTGCCCTCCTTGTCCCTCCTTCACAGCAGCGAGGAGGGGGGCATGTATGGCACAGGGGACACTGAGGGGGCATGTATGGCACAGGGGGCATATATGGCACAGGGGACACTGGGGGGCATATATGGCACTGAGGGGGCATGTATGGCACAGGGGGCATGTATGGCACAGGGGGCACTGGGGGGGCATATATGGCACTGAGGGGGCATGTATGGCACAGGGGGCACTGAGGGGGCATATATGGCACTGGGGGGGCACTGAGTGGGGAATATATGGCACTGGGGGGGAAGTGTGGGGGCATATATGGCACTGAGGGGGCATATATGGCACTGAGGGGGCATATATGGCACTGAGGGGGCATATATGGCACTGGGGGGGTACTGAGGGGGATATATGGCACTGCATGTGTACCTGGCACATGGGGGGGGCTATATTTGGCACTGGGGGCACGTGAGCACCTGGCACTGTGGGGGAATATCTGGCACTGGGGGCATATGTGGCACTGGGGGAGGGGGGGCTATATTTGGCACTGGGGGCATGTGAGTACCTGGCACCGTGGGGGAATATGTGGCTCTGGGGACATATGTGGCACTGGAAGCACAGCCCTAGCAACAAGCACTACCCCCTAGCACCGGGCATGACACCCAGTGCATGAAACTCCTGGCAACGAGCATGACACCCAGTGCATTAAACACCTGGCAACGAGCATGACACCCTGAGCATGAAAACCCCTGGCACCGTGCATGGAACCAAGAGCATGAAACCCCTGGCAACGAGCAGGTAATTTAAAAGTAATTAGAAGCCTTACTGTAGGACTTAATGTGTAATGGGCATTACGGTGTGTGGCATAATGTATACCGGACATTGCGGTGTGTGTCATAATGTGTCACAGGCATTACGGTGTGTGGCATACTATATCACGTGCATTGTGGTATGTGGTATAATGTCTCAGGGGCATTGCAGTGTGGCATAATGTATAACGGGCATTGCGGTATGTGTCAGGTATTATGGTGTATGGTATACTATATCACGGGCATTGTGATATGTGGTATAATGTCTCAGGGTCATTGCAGTGTGTGGCATAATGTATCACGGACATTGCGGTATGTGTCATAATGTGTCGGGCATTACTGTGTGTTGTATACTATATCACGGGCATTGTGGTATGTGGTATAATGTCTCAGGGTCATTGCAGTGTGTGTCATAATGTGTCACAGGCATTGTATGTGCTATAATCTATCGGGCATTGCAGTGTGTAGCATAATGTATAACGGGCATTGCGATTCCTGTAGTCATGTGTCACAGGCATTACGGTGTGTGGCATAATGTGTCACAGGCATTACGGTGCGTGGCATAATGTGTCACAGACATTGTATGTGCTATAATGTATCAGGGGCATTGCAGTGTGTAGCATAATGTATAACGGGCATTGCGATTCCTGTCGTCATGTGTCACAGGCATTACGGTGTGTGGCATAATGTGTCACAGGCATTACGGTGTGTGGCATAATGTGTCACAGGCATTACGGTGTGTGGCATAATGTGTCGGGGGCATTATGGTGTGTGCATATTGTGTCATGTGCATTATTGTGCGTGGAATAATGTCTAAGGGCCATTGCAGTATGTGGCATAATGTATACTGGGCATTACTATAAGGAGGAAAAATGACAAATAATGTGAGGGGCATGAATCAGGATTATTTTTCTTTCCAGTGGTGGCTAACGTCTGGGCGTGCAGGTTGCAAAACTGGGGGTATAAGGAAGTCTTTTCCTGCAATACCATGCCCCTTTATGCAAAGCCACGCCCATTCCAACAAAGCCACACACCCTTTTTGACGGCGCACGCCTTCGGCGCGCGCATGTTTGTCCCTTTCATAGTGCCAATTATGGGGGATTGGGGGGGGGGGCGCCGAAGAATTTTTTGGCTTGGGGGAGAAAAACTTCTAGTTACGCCACTGCTCTTGAGTCTGTGGACCTTAAATGCCTTACTCTTAAGGTCGTATTTCTGTTGGCTATTGCCTCTGCTAGTAGGGTGTCAGACTTAGGCGCTTTATCCTGTCGTCCACCCTTTCTGATTTTTCACCATGACCGGGCTGTTCTTCGAAGTCACCCTGGTTATTTGCCTAAGGTGGTATCATGTTTTCACCTTAACCAGGAGATTGTGGTTCCGGCCTTTACCTCTTCTGGTCTATCTTCCAAATAAAAATCTTTGGATGTGGTACGGGCTCTCCGTGTTTATGTGGAGAGGACTGACTCCATCAGGAGGTCAGATTCCCTTTTTGTACTTTTTGGTTTTCACAAACGAGTCTGGCCTGCGAATAAGCAAACCTTGGCCAGATGGATTAGAATGGTGATTGCACAAGCTTATGCACAGGCTGGGCTCCCAGCTCCTGCTGCTATCAAGGCTCATTCTACTCGTTCGTTTGGACCTTCTTGGGTGGCATGCCGTGGCGCGTCTGCAGAACAATTGTGCAAGGCGGCTACGTGGTCCTCTGTGAACACATTTATCAGGTTCTATGCCTTTGATACTTCGGCCTCCCAGGATGCTTCCTTTGGATGCCGGGTTCTTGTACCCGCTACAGTGCGTCCCCTTCCATGAGGAACTTCTTTAGGACATACCCGATCTTATTCCCTGTGGAATACCACTGTACTCTGCTGCAGAAAAGGAGATTTATGGTAGACTTACCATTGTTAGGGCACCCACCCTGACGCATTTAGCTTCTTTGGGTTTGTATGGCATTAGCTGCTAGTCTCTACTCCTGTCGTGAGAATGTGGTTCTATGTGACTACCATTTACTGTCTCTCTTACCTGCTACTGCATTGGACTGGCTAACAAAACTGAGTTCCAGTGCCTGAAGGCGGGGCTACAGACGAGGTGGTTCAGTACATCCTGGGAACAGTCAAAGCTTTAGCCTGTTGGTGCCTCGGATCAAGATCCAACTCTACACTCCAATGTTATTCCCTGTGGAATCCAGTGTACCTCGCAGAAAGAGATTTAACAATGGTAAGTCTACCATAAATCTCCTTATAACCGGCTGTCGAATTCAAAAATATTACATAAAGAGAACATACAAACTACACACATTTAAGTCGCTATACTTGCAAATATGCGCAGCGAACACAGCAATATATGGTAACACACGCATTTACACGGACATGCCAGAGATGGATTCGACACTTATTTCATACAGTACATAATTATAATAATATCAAGCGCCAGACATCATGATGATTTAAAATTATCTAATGAATTAATGTCATGAATGTGTATTATTTGAACGAAACCAGATAGACCGGTCATGTTTACTATTGAAACGACCAGATTAATGTGTGGATTCATTTGATACTGTTATTAAGTTGTAGGACATTGCAACAAATAGTTATGATTACATGTATAAAAGCTAAAATCACTTTTATTAGAACAATAGAAGTTCCAAACAGGTAGTGGACAGGAAACTCAGGCCAGCCCTTTGGATGTCTTCAAGGCTGAATCTGATTACCATATACAAAGGAACTGGTGACTCATTGTGAATCCCTCCCCCAGAAACTAGATAACACATTGATCACAAAGGAGCTCAGTGGCTTTTTGGTCTCAGAGGATGATGGACTTGCTGCCAGTTCAGTTCCTGTTTTGGTCTCAGAGTTGCTGATCGGTCCCAGACGATGATGGAGTTCTTGCATGATTTTACAGAGAGAGAGAGAGTCATATGGCGGGACAAATTTATATGATAATGGGAATGGTATTATATCGCTGGCATGTAACTGTAACTATATGTAACTGTATGTAATTGTATGCTTTAACTGCTTACTGTCTGAGTTGTATTCATGTAACTATAGGTATACTGTACTTTGTAATATATATTGAATCCATATCCTTTTAATAGCAAATATATACATCAATGAGTTTTGGAACTCAGATAATGTGTGGGTGTATTGTTTTTCTCTTATGGGATGCAGTGTTTTGCGATATATAGTGCACATTCATGGGATATGGCAATAAGAGGTGCAGGCGTTTACAATATATATTAGAGTGGGCATTTTAAATATTTGTGAGAAATCAATTTGGCATTCTTAGATGGGGCTGGTCCGCGATATCACGTTCTTAATGATGCAATGTACATTATAAATGCGACGCTGTGGTCGATCAACTTGTGATGGACGCATCATAAAAGCTGAGAAAATCATCATATCCGTGTGTATTGTTGTGTTATTAGTAAGACGCTGATATGAAATTCAAGGGACAATGCGTTTCTTATAATATGTAAGATGCAAAAATGTATTTTTATTGTTGCAAAACAAGGTTCAAATAAGTCATATTGTGTTTGATTCAGATTGGATTGCTTATCTGTTACGTAGGGTTAAAAGTACATTTAAAAGTTGCTGCATAGCCTTGATATAGTTTTTATTTTTAACTCAGGTCTAAAATGACTTCTGGTGCTTGTATGATGTGTGATTTCTTTGTGACAAAGGAAGCCGCATGGTCTGTCCTCCATTTTGGACTAACCACATGGCCTGTCCACCATTTTGTGTAACCCTCATGGATGTGGAAGGGGGAGGAGCAGCGACCATTTTGGGAAGGTCATTTTCTAAATGGCTGATTTTCACTGCTCAAAATAATCAGCTTTCCTTGGTCACATCAAACACCATTTATGAATTACCAATGCATTTATTTAACCCATGCCATAGTCAATTACAAATAGTTTCAGCTGGGCCTAGTGAGAGTTAAGAGATGAATACTTGATGTAAGAATTACACACAGATATAAAAAAAAAGTTTTTTTCTCTTTTACCTCTAGGATTTAGTTAAAATCTGCTTGCTAGTTTAGGATAGCCATTGAAATGTTAATTAACCTGTCCCACTACCTTCTTGAACAGGCATATGAACCTCTGTTGATATGCAAATTAGAAGCACTGAATGGGTAAATGAGTCTCATAGGAGACCAGTGAATGGTACATATATAATATTATTATAATTATGTGTATATTTATATCAGTGTATGTTCTGCAGGATAGCTACCCAATCTGAATCATATCATTTAAATTATTGATTATTGCTAGTCATTATAGATCTGTGTGAAATAGGATACATTTGTTGCTATATAGTTAAAACTAAAATAAATGTTTAAGGAAGTAAGTATAAAGACACAAACGCAGGTCTGCATAAAAGTTTATACAGAACAAGTTGTGTCTAGTGGGCAATAGTAGTTAGTATTGCTCACATTTATAGAAGCTGTGTGATTTGTTTTATTGCGGACGCAAGGTTTTGTACACGTGTCTCGGGCAAAGTAAAAGACTGCGCACGCAGCGTCAGAGACACGCACGGTCGCGTGTTTGCGCAAAGTGTGTAAGAATGCGGGCGCTAAGTACAAATTATACAATAGTGTCGTTTAGTTCAAAGGTGGGATAGTAGACATTTAATACAATAGCACATAACTATCAGATTTCAAAAGCAGGTTACTCTAAATTTAGTTTAAAAACTGTACTGCCTCTGGGGTAAAGCTGCCAACCTGAATGAATCCAAATTTTCTGTACAGAAAAGACAAAGGGGTATATTTACTAAAATGCGTATTTTCCCGTCTGAGGTCAAAGTTCAATCACGAATGACATCGAAAGTGTAAAGTTGCAACTTTTTGAATTTATTACGACTAATTTACTAAGCTGTCGTATTCTGCATTTTCGTATTTACCGATGTCGATGTCATTCGTTTTTTTTTGCAGTGTTTTACGTGAGTGACTTGTAAAACACTGCTGACTTTAATACAATGAATCTCGGCCGGATCTGAGAGAGCCCGAGGCTGGTTTGGCTTAGGAGGGGGGACCCCACGCAATTTTTTTATTTTATTTTAACACTGATTTCAATTTTTAAAAACACTGATTTCAATTTTTAAAAAGGTGCACTTTGTGGTCAGAGGTTGACCGAAAGTAACCTCACCGCTGACCACAAAGTTCCCACCATTGGTTATAATGGAGCGCATAGGCGCTACATTGTAACATTGCCATGTGCTGCCTGTCATACACTACAGGAGCACACAGCCAATCAGGAGGGTGCCACAACGTGGCGCTCCCTGATTGGCTGATGGAACCGTCTTAGACATAAGTCAGAGGGGGTTCCTGGCATTCGGGGAAAGGGGTCCCATGTGAAAACATGGGGCCCCTTTCAGTGCGAGGTCCGGTGTCCGTTTTGTTATTTTGCAAAGTACCTGGATTACAAATGGATTAAAAGAGGAGCCATCTACACTGGATTTTGTGAGTATAATTTTTTCCACAGGTACACCATGGATTCTACATGGAGAAGAGGACTGACCCTTGTGTGAACATAGGTAAGTATGTGTATATGGAGGTGTGGATGTATGTATTAAAGTTTTACTTTCAAGGTGTGTGTCTTATGTTTTTATTGGGGTATTATTTTTTTAGTAGTAGTACTACTACAGGTACCAGTGGGCCCGGTTTTCCACCGCATGCTGGTACTTGTGGTTCTCCAAGTACCAGCTTGCGGGGGAGGCTTGCTGGGACTTGTAGTACTGCTACTAAAAACATAATTCATTTTTTGACAAAAAGGCTATCAGCCTCCCATCCGCAGCCCTTGGATGGGGGGGACAGCCTCGGGCTTCACCCCTGGCCCTTGGGTGGCTGGAGGGGGGGGACCCCTTGATTGAAGGAGCCCCCACTCCTCCAGGGTACCCCGGCCATGGGTGACTAGTTGGTTATGTAATGCCAGGGCCGCAGGGACCTAGATAAAAGTGTCCCCCGGCTGTGGCATTATGTATCTGGCTAGTGGAGCCCGGTGCTGGTTTCAGAAATACGGGGGACCCCTACGCTTTTTGTCCCCCATATTTTTGGAACCAGGACCAGGCACAGAGCCCGGTGCTGGTTGTTTAAATATGGGGGAACCCCTATAATTTCCCCCCCCATAATTTTACAACCAGGACCGGCTCAAAGAGCCCGAGGCTGGTTTGGCTAAGGAGGGGGGACCCCACGCATTTTTTTTTTTAAATAACACTTTCCCACCCCTTCCCACTGAAAAACATGCACAGATCTCATGGATCAGTGCATGCCTATCCAAACACGGGGAAAAAAAGCAGGTCTGTTTTTTTTTAGCACTTTTTCACGAATTGTATTTCAGCACGGCAGTGTTTGGCCATTGTCGGCAGTGTTTGTGATTTGCACTTTTTAGTAAATGACCAATTTCTACCAAATTGCAGGCGTATTTGACCGATGGTGTATTGATTCGTAATTTTTTCCAAGGACTTCCAAAATATTACGTATGCCCTCATCACTGCCGTGATTTGAGTTTAGTAAATTCCCGAGATGACACTTTGAAGAAAAAACGTCATCTCAGTCAAAATCGGGACCTTAGTAAATATACCCCAAAGTGTGCTTGAGAGAGCGAACGTAGGAGTGAGTGGAACTGAACCCCAGAAGTCGGGTCCCGTGGTACATCAAGTAAGAGGAGGCTTGGTGGCGTGAAGTGGCTGACTCACGTTAATATAGAGTGAAATACGCAAATCGTGAGGTGATTTGCAAAGGAGCGTGATAGTGCATAAGTATTGCGAAGTATTGAAGTAAAAAGGTTTTTTTGTGCTACGCTCCGGGCTGAGGGTCACAGTTTGTACATCGACCCGTGGTTGTACGACAGATAGGTAACAAGTACCTATACGCTGTGCGATTGGACCGCGCATTTGTGGGTGCGATATATATAGTGCAACTGGATACCCTTTTACGAGCTTTTGCGTAAAATCGCGGTATCATTAGCGCTGTATAGAGCATACGCAAGTGTGATTTGTGTATAAGGTTATAGGGAGTTTTCGCTGGTCTCTCTCAGGAAAATCTCCAACGACCGATACTTTACTGGAAAGGGTAAGTTATTCCTAAAAACTTCCAGTAAATATAGGTCAGATAGGGCCCTAGGTTAGGTACATTGCCTTCGCTATCGACAGTGTATGGTAGTACTGGCCAACGTGGGCGTGAGCGAGTGAAAGCGCTAGGTGTCTTTCACCGTCTATCTGCGGTGTGCATTGGGGATTGCGTTTATTGGCAAAAAGTCCGCGATGGGATCCAATTGCACAAGCAGTGGGCGTTTGGTAACTAGGGTTCAGGTTGAGGTGCCGCGGCCCAGGGGGTCAGCGAGGTTTATTATGTGTGAAAAGTATGGTTCACACACGGAGGCTTTTTGCAATGAATGGGTATGTATGACTGACAAAGATAGGGTACCATTCCCTAAAGTGGGCAGCTTTGAACCAGAGGTATTGCAGAACTTAAGGATAAGAATATGTCTGATAAAATCCCGATAACAAAGGGTCAGACATACAAATTGTTTAAACCTGTGACAGCAAGAGGGGTTGGTGAGTTTGATCCTAAGGTATTGCAGGTGGTATGTCTAACCAAAGTCATATAAGACAAGAATGGAAATATAAGAACTGTTTGAACTTGTAGCAACAATAAATAAGTAGGAAAAAAAAAGAGAATGCAAGTACACCGCCTTATGTAGATGTGGAAGCAGTTACGGCCAGCATACAAACTATAGAAAATAATAAAAATATGAAAAATATGACTGTAACCTATATATGTACTAATGAATGTTGAAGTTTTATTTAGGAGGAGAAGGTGACCTGATCATTTTCAGCCATTTCTCATGCACCCAGAGGAGTATCCAACCGGTAAAAGAAGAGCAGTAGCCTGTGGGGGAAGTGGCTGAGACCAGTGGAACAGGTAAGTATGGTATCATTCGTGTACATATATAGTAAAACCCAAATATAAAACAAAAAAAATCAAGAAAGTAACGTCAGAAATGGAGAAAAATCTGTCCGCACATTAGTATTTGCCAGTAGGAAAGCGGGCAGAGACAAGGTAACTCCAGGGTATTTTTTTCAGTTACCATATAAGAAGTATTCATTCCTAGTAATGCCCCTAGTAAAGATGAGCTTGGAAATGTTTGTTGGACCATGTACAGACCCTTAATACGGGATGAGAAGGATTGAATGAATACTTCGCATGACCTAGAAGCTTGTTAAACTTTTTTTTGTTTTTGTCTTTTGCAGAAATAGAAAACTCTCCATCTGGATAAGACCACTGGTAAACACTAATTCGGCAAATGGGAGGTGGCTGTCTCTGTGCAAATGGACGGGCTCAATAAGGCATTGAGTGTCAGGGTGCAGACTTCTTTGCAAAATTGGAAAGGTCACAGTACCTAATCTTAGATAGTGTGCTATTGAGCATCACAAGAATAGTGCTAGGCGCAGAGAACAACAGGTGGAGAGGTTGAGGACAGTAAGTATACTGGCACATACAGGAAAGACCCATCAGTCCAAACCCCAGATCCCTAATGGTCAATAATATGTTACACTTGTAGGAAGGAAGGGTATTTTGCCAGAGATTGTAAGAGTAGTAGGACACATAGTCAATATAGATCCCCTAGACAGAAAACACAAGCCACATTATTAAACACATAGACGGGACCAAGGGACATATAGTAAGGAATCATAAGCCATATAGAAAACACAGATTTGGTTAATGGGAAGAACAGAATAAATGCAACTTACTAATGTTACATTTCGCTGTTCTAGATGCATGTCCATCACAGGTAGAGGAAATTAACTCACATATACCGGGTTCCCTATGAACTTAGGATGGACAGGACACTGGATTGATGGCTGGGATAGTCCCAGTAGAGATAAGACACACCAAATTTTTTTTAAGGGGTATAGACCAAGTAGAGAATCACTTCCCCGTAGTGCCCAATCCAGTTATCAAATTTTTATAAAATCTTCTCCACCTCTACAAACTCATCTGTCACCAACCTCTATTCTGTTTCTCTACAGTTTTCCTCTTCATCTTTTGCGTTCACACAGGGTGGTACAATACATGGACCCAAGTACAGTTCAAACTCCACATGCCTAGGTCCTTCAGAGTTCTGCCAAAACCCAGTATATCTCAACAGCACAATGACACCAGTATTACTGCAGTGTGCCTTGTAATGCACAAAGGGTGGAGAATGGGAATACTGGTGAAGGGAAATTTTGTATAGACACTGATATGTCTGTTGGTGAATGGCAAACCTGACATTTTCTTTTTCATTTTCTTCTTCTTTCTCTCCTCTAGAGATTTTTTTTTTTTTTTGAATCAATAGTTTTTATTGAAAAGATAAAATTTTTTATGGGGTACAGAACGAAGAAAAAAGGGGGGGTGATACATCAACACAGTGTAAGGGTCGGTATGGTAGGGATGTAGAAGAAAGAGGGAGGGGGGGGGGAGAATAGGGGTCCAGACTAGAATTGGAGAGTGTTACATCGGAGCCTTGTATACATAATACATCAGAGAACAGAGAAGTTGGGACATATAGAAAAACTATACATTGCAGTAAGGTAGTAGTGGCCTAATCCTGTTGAGCAGAAGTTATAGGTACGCTTTAGAAGATGGTATTGGGGGGAGACCTAGTAGGGGTCGACTCTTAACAGGGAGGGGAAGGTGTAACTGCCTAGGTAATGGGGGGGGTGATGATAGGTGTTGTATTTTAGATCCCGAATGGGCTAAGTGGGGGTGAGGTGGATTTATGAAGATATTGAGACCCTTCAATCGAGGAAATAAAGGTTTGCCACGCGAGCCAGCGCGTTTTGAGGGAAGAGAAGTTGGGGGAGGAGGAAGCTGAATCTGTCTCCATATGGAAATGGTGGTTTATCTTATGTATAACTCTTAGCAGGGTAGGGGGAGTGGATTGTTTCCACATTTGGGCTAGGTTTGCTCGAGCGGCTATCAGGATGTGGCCCAGGACATATCTGGCAGGTGGCGTTATTGAAGCGGGGACGACTTGTAATAATGCTAGAGTTGGGTCTGGAGCTAGGTGGGTGGACAGAACTTTGTTTATTAGCTCAAATACATCTAACCAGTATTTAGTGATCTTTGGGCACGACCAGAATATGTGGAAGACATGTCCTACCGAGCCGCATAGTCTCCAGCATTTATTACTGTGAGAGGGCCAGAATTTATGTATTCGGTCCGGGGTTTGGTATAGTCTGTTCACTAGTTTAATATGCATTTCAGTGTGGTTTAGGCACTGGGACATGGAGTGCGAGGTTAAAAAGATTTGACGCCAGTCGTTTGGAGATAGGGTTTTTCCTAGGTCCTGTTCCCATTTCTTTTGGGCGTTTGACTTGGAAGGAGAGGTAGGGGTAATCCGAAGTTTATACCCGTATGTGATGTCGCCTTTGGAATCTGGTAAGGAGAGACGAGAAAAGAGAGTATGTGAGGATGTGTGGAGCGTTGCGTAGGTAGGAGGAATCGTCTTCCACCAGTGTGCTACTTGTACATAGTGGAAGAGTTCTGTAGCTGGAAGAGAGTAATGTGACTGGAGAGTAGAAAAAGATTTTAGAGAAAGTCCATCGAGGAGGTCTCCTAGGGATAATACTCCTGCGCGTCTCCATTTGGATAGGTTGAGATGTGGAATCATCGATGCTAATGTGGTGATGGATATCTGGGAAATATGGGAAATGGGCGATGTTAGGGAGGTCGATAGGGAGTCCCAGGTTTGTAAAGCAGCTTGCGTGGAGGGAAGGAGGGACGGTTGCGTAGGTCGGAGCGATTTTGGGATACGGAAAAGGTCAGCTAGGGGGATTGGGTTTGATCGAATTTGCTCCAGCTCCATCCAACCACTGTGCAATTGGGTTGAGAAATAGTATTTAATGGGGGCTAGGAGGGAGGCTTCTTGGTATAGAAGAATATTAGGTATATTAAGACCCCCAAACGCTCTTGGCAAGGTCATTCTTGAAAGAGCCATTAAGGGTGGTTTTGCAGACCAGATATACTTAGTCATGATAGAGGAACAAGTTTGGATGGCTTTCTTTGGGAAGGGGTATGGTATAGTTCGGAAGAGATACATTAGTTTAGGGAGTAGGGACATTTTAAATGCCGCCATTCGTCCCAGCCAAGAGACCTCATAGGATGACCAGGCTTTCGTAAGTGCTTCTAATGACTTCATCAAGGGGGTTAAGTTGGCAGAGAAGGCGTCTGTAGTGGAGATAGGGATGTTGATACCCAGGTATTTAATTGTATGAGTTCGCCAGTTATATGGAAAGGTAGTTTGGAGTGCTGGGGTGGAGTGAGATAAATTGAAGGGGAGGGCGTCCGTTTTAGTAGTGTTTAGTTTATAGTAAGAAGCGAGGCTGAAGGCTTCTAGGACAGAGTGTAAGACTGGAAGAGTTGTAGTGGGGTTGGAGATAAATAGGAGGACATCGTCTGCAAAGAGGCTCAGTTTATGGAGGGATGAACCGAACTGAATCGCCGGAATGTTGGGATTGTCTCTTATTTTAGCTGCTAGGGGTTCAATTGATAGGACGAAGATCAGGGGGGATAGGGGACAGCCTTGCCTGGTGCCATTTGTAATAGGGAAAGGGTCGGATAGGAAGCCTCCATTGAACACCCGGGCCGTGGGGAAGCTGTATAACGCTAAAATAGAGGAAAGAATACGATCCCTAAATCCGAATCTAAGGAGGGTTTGGCGCATGTATGTCCAGTTTAATCTGTCAAAAGCCTTCTCTGCGTCTAACGAAAGCAAGAGAAGGCCCTGGTCTTCAGATAGGGAGTCTATCAGGTTGAAGACCCGACGTGTGTTGTCAGACGCTTGTCTCCCAGGGACGAAGCCAGTCTGATCCGGGTGTATCAGTGAGGGTAGGAATTTGTTAATGCGTGTTGCAATCATTTTGGCGTATAGTTTGATGTCGCAGTTTAGTAGCGCTATTGGTCGGTAGTTGTGTACGTGGGCGGGGTCTTTGCCGGGCTTAGGAATAGTAACAATACGCGCTTCTAAGAGTTCTGGGGGAAGGGAGCCTCGATCTGAGAATGTATTGTATAGCGAGGTCAGGAGGGGAGAAAGGACGTCATGGAAAGTAGTATAGAAGTCAGAGACAAAGCCGTCTGGGCCGGGGGCTTTATTCCTGGGTGTGGATCTAATAGTTGTAGAGATTTCATCCGCCGACCAAGGGGCATTCAGAGAAGAGAGCTGGTCCTGCGTAAGAGTAGGGAGGGAAAGGTCATCTAGGAAGGACGAGATAGACGGAGGGGAGGGTTGTGGGGTGGACGGGTCAGTTGCTAAGTTGTATAATTTGGCGTAATAGCTTGCAAATTGGTTCGTTATATCTTTTGGGTTCAAGATCTTTTGTTTGGTGGGAGAATAAATACATTTAATTCTATTTCTGGCTTGCTGAACGCGGAGTTTGCGCGCAAGCATTTTGCCAGTTTTATTTCCTAGCAGGTAAAACTTGTGGCGCATTCTATTCAAGGCCGCTTGGGTGCGTGCGAGGAGTAGCTTTTGTAGTTGTCCTCGGACATTAGAGATCTCAGTTTTAAGTGTTTTGGAGGGATGGGCCCTATTCTTAGTCTCAAGGTCTAACAGGTCAGCCTCCAGAGTCTTCTGCTTTTGAAGGGCTTGTTTTTTGAGAGTGGCTCCGGCCTGAATGGCGGCTCCACGGGTGACGGCTTTAAAAGCACACCAGTGATTGATAGGAGAGGTATCTTGGGGAGAATTAGTGGTTAAATAGGAGTCAATAGAGTCAGAGATTATTTTTTTAGACAAAGGGTTATTTAGTAGGTAGGGATAAAGGCGCCATTGTCGGGGAGGGTTGTAGTTGCCCTGAAGGTTCCATTTCCAGAGAACTGGGGCGTGGTCCGACCATGTGATTGGTAAGATATCTACGTTATTAGTTCTCTGGAGAGACCATTTATCACATAGAATCAGGTCTATTCTGGAGTAGGAGTTATGGACAAGGGAGTGAAATGTGTATTCTCGACCTGAGGGGAATTGTGTCCTCCAGACATCGTATAAATCGAATTCTGCAAGCAGGTTGCGGAAGGCTAGGGAGGGGCCAGAGATAGTGGTTGGAACAGGCTGGGGGAATTGGCGGGACTTGTCCAATTTAGGGTCTAGAACAAGGTTAAAGTCCCCCAAAACTACCAAAGATCCCCTTAGAGCATTCCGTATATTGAGGAATAATTTTCGCAAAAAGGGGACCTGGTTAGAGTTAGGAGCGTATAGGGATACCAGGGTAACCGGTTTGTCATTGAGGAGGCCAGTTATGATAATATATCGGCCATTTTTGTCTGAAAGTTGAGAGTGTAGGGAAAAGGAGACATTTTTGTTAAAAAGGATGGCTACTCCGTTTCTTTTGGATGGGCCATTAGCATAGTACCCCACTGGGAAATGGCTGTCTTTAAAGAGGGGGGGATTAACAGAAGAGAAGTGGGTTTCTTGTAAAGCTACGACATCAGCTTTTTGCTGGTGGAAGAAGGAGAGGGCCAGCCTACGTTTGTTGGGAGAGTTCAGTCCCTTGACATTGAGAGATATAAGGTTCAACATTGAAAGTCTATATTAGACATGAGAAAGAGGGGTCTATGGAGATCTATTGGAGCGTATCTGCTCCGAGTGCTAATAGGCACTGGTAGCCAGGGATATGATTCAAGTCTGGAGCTTGAGGAGGAGGGGAGCATGCGGGAAGTGGATGGGTCGGGTTTAAAACAGGAGAGGAAGAGGTAAACAACGAAAAGAAAAGGTCCGGTATATTGGACCTGCATGACTACTGCAGGGGAAGGGAAAAAAAATTCTGGGGAATGCAGTAGTGCAGAAAAAGGTGAAGGCGGGCTGGATTAACCTGCGCCGCCACTCCAAAACAACTTCTGAGAAAGTAACCTTAGGGCATAGGCATCTATTGAAGGCTTCTCTAATTAGGAAACATATGCACCCTAGGGCATAGGCAGGTAATTAGTATGTGTCAGTAAATAACTGGGCAAAGTGTCGCCCCTTAAGATATAACAACAGTTGAACAACATGTGAGGGAGTAACCCCGTAACTTATAGACCTGGAAAACAAACTTATAATAAGGCACAACATTGCATTTGTAGAAAAGAGCATAATGAGGATATTTTCAACTCCCCACACTAGGGGGGGAGGAGGTCTACAGCCTCCGTGACTCGGAGGTTTTGGTGCATGGATTCCGAAAAGACCCAGCTCGGCAGTCCAGTGATTCAGGTGTTCGTCCAATCATGGCTGACGTTAGCAGCACGAGACGATGAAGACGGCTTCGAGATGGAAATGTCCCAGTCCATCAATAATTTCACACCTGCATCTAGGGAGGAAATTATGTAGGTCGAGTCTTCATACGAGACTATCAGTTTAACTGGGAATCCCCAGCGGTAGTGGATGTCGTGGGATCTCAAAGCAAGGGTGATAGGGGTGAAAGCACGTCTCTTTGCTATGGTAGCGGCAGAGAAATCTTGGAACAACTGAAGTCCCCCCAGAGTGTCTGAATTTTTGGATTCTCTAGCGGCCCTCATAATGCGTTCCTTAACTGGGAAGAAATGGACTCGAAGGAGGGTGTCTTTAGGGAGGTCGGATGAGACAGTTCGGGGTCTGGGGAGGCGGTGAATGCGGTCAATCAGGAGTTCCGAAGGATCCGCCTTTGGGAGGAGTTTCTTGAATAGGACAGTGGCGTAGGCTTCCAGTTCAGAGTTGGTGACTGAGTCTGGGATGCCTCGAATTTTGATGTTGTTCCGCCTTGATCTGTCCTCCATATCTGCCAATTTAGATTTGAATTGGTCTAGATCTTGTTGTTGGCGATCGTGAGATGAGAGTAGGTCGTTGTGGGAGGTAACCAATTCCTCCATCTTGCGTTCCAAATGATCCGTCCTATCTCCCAGAGATATCAGCTCAGTTTTGACCTCACGGATGGCAGAGGTCAGATCTTTAGAGAGTTCAGACTTGAAGGCGGAAAGTATCTGGCAGAGGGATCTCACGGTTAGGGGGGCATCCGACTCGCAGTCTACTCCCGAAACTGAGAGAGCTGTGGACAGGACACTAGATCCCAAGGGGTCCAGTGTGGCGGAGGGGGAAGGAGCATTTTGTAGCGGGGAGATTTGGAGAGATTTTCGCGAGGGGTAGGCGACTTTCGGGGGAATTGTCTCCTTTTTTTTTGTAGGAGCCATTTCTCGTCAGTAGCAGCGCACTTAGAGTACTCGGAGAGACGTGCTTCAGGGGAGGGTCCAATCGGCTGGTAATAGTGAAACAGGGGTGCTCAGTCACATTGATGGATATTTCGTGTTATTTAGACAAGCATGAGTGGCGACAGACAGGTTAGAGAGCGCTCACATTGTGGAGGTCACTGAGGTCATAAAGCCGGAGGGTGTGATTGCAGGAACAGATCTGAGCTGGGCAGGATGACAATCAGGCCTGTTAATCCAGAGGGGTAAGGGATCTGGTTTTGTCCCGAGGGTGGTGCGGCAAGAGTAGTGGGAGTGCTTCTGGTCTCCGATCTCGTGGTGTTTGGGGTGGTCTGAGTGTTGGGTGCGGGGTATAATAATCGCCGCACGCAGCCGCTAGAGCTATTCCGTCTGCCTTTCTCTGGAGTAGGTGCTGGCTTCAGGAGATAAGAGAACAGGCAGGGTTATAGAGATAAAGTATAGTGGCTGAGTTGACTATACCAGTATTCGCCACAAGAGGGAGCCTTAGTTACAGCCAGCACCAGTCAGGGAGTGAGATGTGTGCTTTGCCAGTCCCAAGATGGCCGCCGCTTATCAGTGAGAGTTAGGCCCACCGGAGGACTCCCGGTCGTCGATCCCCGCCAGCGGGGGAAGAGATCTTGCTAGATCTTGCTAGCAGTGTTGTGTGAGACGGGGGAGGAAGGGCAGGCGCCTGGAGAGGTCGGGAATCGGCCAGGTAAAGTCTAGAGGCCGGGCGGCGCCAACCGCAAGATGGCCGCCGGCTGCCAGCCAGACACTTCTCGGCCCTTACCTCCAGCCGATCGTCCGGTCCCTGGTCTCCTGCGAGGATCAGCGCCCGGTGGGTGAGTCCCCCAGTGCCAGGGAGAGCCTTTCAGGTGGGTGGGAGAGTCTGCAGGGTCGCCGAACCGGGTCCCAGGAAACGCCGGCACAGCTCCAAAATCGAGGCCCCGGCTTCTGGGGCGGAGGTAGGCCGCAATCCGCAGGGGGCAACGCAGGGCCCCCTCGATTCCGCAGCTTCTTCCTCCAGGTGCTGGGTGTAGTGGTGGGGCTTAGGGGACTAGTCCCTTGTCGGTGGGCCTCCAAATCTGGTCAAAAAGTGGGTTTTAATACAGTGCCAGCCAGAGCTCAGCAGAGACCCGACCTTCCTCTATGCTAGCCAGGCCACGCCCCTAGAGATTTTTTTTTTGAGTTATGCTCATGGTACTCTACATTGCAAACACACGATAGTTAAATTAAGATACAAAAATTTGTGTTCCCTTCAGGAAGAGGCAGTCTGGAGGACAAAGGGGTATGGCCAGGAGTCCTCAGGACTGTGGGCAGGTGGACACGGTAAGCCAGTAGCCCCCAGGGCATACCTTCCAAGTCTAGCTGAGGTGGCACACGGTCTGACTCATCTAGGCAAAGAGGGTAGGTGCAGGCTGATGAGAGCCTACTGGTGTGCACCAGGATTCTATTCTCATGCAGGTAAAGAGAGCAATGACCTGACTTACTTGCTTGAGGAAGAATATTGGTAAAGCAATACTAACAGAGCCATCCCATATCCCTCCTGCAGACGGATATTTTCAGGAAATACAAATCGACTTCGTACAGTTAACACCCTTTAGGAATTATTGTTATGTATTGGTGTGCACTGATGTTTTCTCAAACTGGGTAGAGGCATTTCCTGCCGCCACGGATGCTGCTGTGTTTACCACAAAGAAAAATTGCGCAGAAATTTGTGTGTAGATAATGGTACCCCTAGAAGTAGGAGCAAAGCTTGAAATTGTACTATTGTGATCATAGATACTGCCACTAGTATTATGTAGCTTCGGAACCACTCCCAGATCTTCACTTAACGAATCACCCTCTTCGAAATTTGGTTTTGGTATTTGTGTTTTTTGGTTGTTTTTGGAAGACAACCTCATGTCATGATTGATCCGCACAATGATCAGAAATACACCAATGAGGTGACAGTACAGTACCTTGTTGAAATGAGCCAGCATTTGAGAACTTGACAAAGAACTTGAAACTGTTGATTGCTGGTATGCCAAATGCTAACTGTCTTGATTGTGAACCAAGAGACTGTGTGATTGTTCTTACGCTCAGGTTGCCTAATAGACAGATGGGAAGGACCATACCAAGATTTGTTGACAGCACTAAAGGTCACCGAAAGAGAGACTTGGGTCCACTCGTCCCACTGCAAGAAGGTCGCTGACCCAGAGAGAACTCGTGACAAAGTAGTTTATTGCTCACATTCATCGAGTTTGTGTGTTCGAAGTGAACTGTGTGTTCAAAGAGCAAGGTGGAGAGCAAAGTGAACTGTGTGTTCCAAGTGAACTGTGTTTTCAAAGAGCAAGGCAAAGAGATCACAAAAGTATCACCAGAGACTCTGTTCTATGAAGACTGAGAGGAAACACTGTTGAACACTACCTGAGCGTACTAAAGGACTGCAGAAAGACCAGTCATTGTAATTGATTTGTTATGAACAAGAGTTGTTTTGTTCTATTTCTCTTTTCTCTCTTTCCCGCTGACAAACATTTTCTTTCAGGATATTCTATTTTTGCAGGTTTTTTTTTTTATGAGGAGTCGAGTGTGGGACTGGACCTGGTTCTGTAGGAAGGAGTGATTTCCTTATAGGATCCCAGGATTAGCCAATCAGTTTGTTAAAATCAGAGAAAAAAAAATCAAAGGTCTAGTAGTTATGGAGTTCAGAGGTAATCAGGAACAGTCAGACAATGGCTATTCACACATTGCAGATAAAGAGCTCATTAATATATGTGGAAGAAAGGTTTATGAGTGGCTCTCCCCGAACTCCGAAGGTTTATGTTATTTAGGAAGGACACTACTTATAACCCTTGTTCAATGATCAAACAGACCTAGCATACTTTCCAGAAATGGAAACACAGAAAATGATAGGAATATGTAGATCATGAAAATTTTATATGTCACTGTCACGATTTGTTTGTGTCTTTTTCATCTACCCAGCAGAACCTCAATTGAATCCAAACATCAGTGTACAAAGACGTAGGTACATGTATGTGTGAAATGTTCGTCGCAAATCAGACATTATAGGCCAAAGCACTGTCCCAGCATACTATATAGGTTGAATGTTGTCCCACACCCAACCAGTGGTCCCGTGACTGCCGAGTGCATATAGAGTAAGTCTCGTCCTCCTCCCTGTCTTCCCCAAACATAGTCAAGCGTCTGATTTGCGAAATGCATACATACTTGTGTCTAGATCACCGATTATGGTATGAAATATTTTTTTCTTATGTTAATAATTGATGGCAGTTATTGTTTACTGCCAAAGGGTGGACTGTCGAAGTCAAAAATATTACATAAAGAGAACATACAAACTACACACATTTAAGTCGCTATACTTGTAAATATGTGCAGCGAGCACAGCAATATATGGTAACACACGCATTTACACGGACATGCCACAGAGATGGATTCGACACTTATTTCATACAGTACATAATTATAATAATATCAAGCGCCAGACATCATGATGATTTAAAATTATCTAATGAATTAATGTCATGAATGTGTATTATTTGAACGAAACCAGATAGATCCGTCATGTTTACTATTGAAACGACCAGATTAATGTGTGGATTCATTTGATACTTGTTATTAAGTTGTAGGACATTGCAACAAATAGTTATGATTACATGTATAAAAGCTAAAATCACTTTTATTAGAACAATAGAAGTTCCAAACAGGTAGTGGACAGGAAACTCAGGCCAGCCCTTTGGATGTCTTCAAGGCTGAATCTGATTACCATATACAAAGGAACTGGTGACTCATCGTGAATCCCTCCCCCAGAAACTAGATAACACATTGATCACAAAGGAGCTCAGTGGCTTTTTGGTCTCAGAGGATGATGGACTTGTTGCCAGTTCAGTTCCTGTTTTGGTCTCAGAGTTGCTAATCGGTCCCAGACGATGATGGAGTTCTTGCATGATTTTACAGAGAGAGAGAGAGTCATATGGAGGGACAAATTTATATGATAAAGGGAATGGTATGGTATCGCTGGCATGTAACTGTAACTATATGTAACTGTATGTAATTGTATGTTTTAACTGCTTACTGTGTGAGTTGTATTCATGTAACTATAGGTATACTGTACTTTGTAATATATATTGAATACATATCCTTTTAATAGCAAATATATACATCAATGAGCTTTGGAACTCAGATAATGTGTGGGTGTATTGTTTTTCTCTTATGGGATGCAGTGTTTTGCGATATATAGTGCACATTCATGGGATATGGCAATAAGAGGTGCAGGCGTTTACAATATATATTAGAGTGGGCATTTTAAATATTTGTGAGAAATCAATTTGGCATTCCCTGTGGAATCCAGTGTACCTCGCAGAAAGAGATTTAACAATTGTAAGTCTACCATAAATCTCCTTATAACCGGCGCTACTACAGTGGTTATTATGTGTTTAACCAACGCCACTACTGGGGACATTATGTGAATAAACAGGACCACTATGCGCTGGGTAATGTGAATATAAGATTGTGCTACTGTGTGGTGTAATTTGAAATTAGGGGACTATTGTGTGGCCACCCCCCTTCATGTGAGACCGCACCCCTTTTTGCTGCACGCTGTCCCTTTGTACAATATGGGAGGGCGCAAATTTATCGTTTGCAGGGAGGATCCGAACACCCTAGCACCGGCCCTACGTGGAATCCATTCAACTTATTGGCCTGCACCACTGCTCAGTCCCCAACCTCACAACCGCCTGCACCCTGCAGGACAATGAGGCCTTCGAGTGGGACAGTCCTGGAATGGTGGGATGTACTGCTATAATCGTTGGGTTGGGAAGTATGGCTTTTTTGAAGATGGCATTAGCCTATTGTCATCTACAGGTATAAGGGGTAGTGCAGCCAGAGAGTGATCTTCTGATCCCTCTCCAGTAGGCAGGAGATGATTGTAATGCCAAGTGATAATTACACCAGCTTCACCCCTAGGCAGAGAAAGCTGCGTGGGGAGCCGGTAGTGTAATCAGCTCTGTGTGTTCGATGTTATACATGCACACAATGACATGCCAGTGCTGCTTCGCTGCCCCAGTCCATCCCTGCTTCTGTATGCGTACTAATTGGTGAAGAACATAAACTGTGACTTTGACTGATAGTTTTAATACGACAATAGACAGAGCTATCCCTAATCAATATGATACCCTAGGCAAGATTTTGGCTGGTGCTCCCTAGCACCGCTGCTAGTTTCGCCACTGACCTTGCACCCCTTTCCCAGCATCATCACCTCTCACCCATAGCAGTCCTGATTTTGGTGCTCCTATCCCCTATATTTTAAATAGAAACAGTGCGCACATTCGGCACGCAGCCCAAAAAGGGGTCATGTTCTTGCTGGGAAGGGGCATTGCTACACAATAGTACCTCCAATTCAAATTACGCCACAAAGTAGTGCAACTTTAATCTCATTATATCATGTGATAGTGGGGGTCATTCCGAGTTGATCGCTCGCTAGCAACTTTTTGCAGTGCTGCCATCAGATAGTCGCCGCCTATGGGGAAGGGTATTTTAGCTTTGTGAGTGTGCGAATGCTTTTGCAGCTGACGGCACAAAAAAGTTTTTTGCAGGTTCTGAGTAGCTCTTGACTTACTCAGCCGCTGCGATCACTTCAGTCTTTTTGGTCCCGGAATTGACGTCAGACACCTGCCCTGCAAACGCTTGGACACGCCTGCGTTTATCTAAACACTCCCAGAAAATGGTCAGTTGACACCCACAAACGCCCTCTTTCTGTCAGTCACCTTGCAATCGGCTGTGCGAATGGATTCTTCATTAATTCCATCACCCATCCTCTTTGTACCCGTACGATGCACCTGCGCAATGCGGTGCATATGCATGCGCAATTTTGCTGAGATTTAACCTGATCGCAGCGCTGCAAAAAGTTGCTAGTGAGCGATCAACTCGGAATGACCCCCAGTGTCCCTTATTCACGTTACATCACACAGTAGAACCACTTTACCTTATATACGTTACTCCTCACAGTAGTGCCCCTTATTCACATTACACCACACCATATTGCTCTTTATTCACATTACACCACACAGTGGTGCCCTTTCTATATGTTACGCCACACAGAGCACCTTATACACATAATGCCACACATTAGTAATGCCTTTATGCACATAATATCACACAGTAAAGCCCTAAGCATTTGCCTAGTTTGCCTATGCCTAGGGCCAGGTCTGCCAATAGAAATAAAGACTAAACTAGGCATTTGAAAATAGGAGTATCCGGATAATAGGTCGACAGTAAAAAGGTCCACGGTCAATAGATCGACTCCATATGGTCGACATGCATTAGGCTGATGGGTACAAAAGGTCAAAATGGTCAATAGGTCAACATGTAAAAGATCAACACACTCTTAATTTTTTTACATATTTTTCTGATTTTTCATACTTTACCATCGACGATCTGGCTTTGATCAATAGTTTTAAAAAACAGCAATAGGAATGAAGGCTAAAAAAAGCATGTTTTAGCATTATTTTCTATTGCAATTTTTTTTTTTAAATACACACAATAACCCCAGATCCACAGAGACCATGAAAAATATGGATGTTTTACGGGCTCACCTTCCATTTAAAATGCATAAAGAATTGTTCAGTAACTGCAGCAGAACACGTTATTTCTCCAGTGCGTGCTATATGCATGACTACTTTTCTTAGAATACTATGTTCATTAATGTTTTCAGTCAGATCTAAAGAGGAATGTAGATTAAGTTCACCTTTAGAAAATAGGACGGCAGTAATTCAGCTAATCTTCAACTCGGATTTTCCCCCACTGTAAGTATAATCAGATTTATTAATGTAAATGTTTTATGCACTGTGGGATGTTGATCAGGAATACAGTACAGTATGTGTTTAAGAAAATGTACCGCTGATGTAGGATTGAAAAATATGCTTTATTTATACAAGGTGCATGTGAAATAATTTTAGTGTAAGACATGGCTGCTTACGTGTTAAATGCCATGTAGTAAAATGATTACCATCTGATTAAATGTCTATTGTGCGTGCCTGGTGCCAATGGTTATTATTATTGCTTATTAGTAATAAATCTAAAGTACTTATTTACCTATTAAATATTACTGTACATTAGCCCTTATAGTTTATATGCCCACAGCCTATTCTGGGGCCCATAGTAGATAGCCTGAGTCTGAATTCAGGAGTAAAGCAATAGCTAGTGCTCACTCCACTCACTTTTTACACTTTTATTGGAGGCACTGTTCCAGCGAGAGTATTTTGAAAAATTTCCTCCAAAATACATCCATTGCAGAGAGTGTGGCAAAATGGCATTCATAGGTACAGTAGATCCCTAATTCTCTGCAAGCGGGGTTCCTGCACTAGGGAGCACCCTCGTATTTATAGAACTACGGAAACAAAACCATTTGTTATTGGAATTTGTTATCGGAATTTGCACAGGCTTCTCAAATCCAATATATATATAGCTCAATATCTATTTTGAAGGAAAATCAGACTATATATTAATCACTAATCAGGCAGCATATCTTGACTCATGAAGTGGCAGTATACATATAGATATATATTTATATGCACACACGCACAAAAATGGGAAGATATGTATAAAAAACAAATTGGCTGCTAATCAGTGCAAAATCATTTTCTTCTTAAATGTATGCTATTGTTTCTAGATTTATGTCTCTATTTCTGAAGGGGCAGCAATTTGTAACAAGGTTAGACATTTGTCAGAGTTATGGAGTTCCTAGTGTAGTATACCGTAGACGCACAAATGTGCCATGGAACACCGGACAAGGGTGGGACCTCCGGTTAGCTTCACAGACAGTTGTGTAACTACCTTAGGAGCAGGGGTTGCAGCTTCTATGGGGCCCGGGATGCCTGCAGGGTTCTCTCCGCAAATGGCCCAGACACGCCTGGTTGTCCGGACCGCGCCCCCCAAACAGCGCGTCAATTGCTCCCTTAGTACAGTCCTCAAGTCTTTTGAGAGCAAAAGGAGAGGGATCATCGTAAAGATTGTGGGGCCGACACACCAGGCACACCTCTAAGGCCCAAAGAGGCCCCCATCCATAGATGTGACAATTTGCAAAGTAAAGCAAAAATGACATTTGATTTTCGAAGCATGATCATATTAATGAGCTAAAATGGTGGAGACGATACGTTTTTAGTGGCCTCATTTGCTATCTCAGGATGGCAAATGGAGACTTGTTTGGGGAGAAGAGCTGTCTCCCTGCCATCTCCCTGCCCCCTTCTGTGACAGCAGTCAATCAGAGGAGCCCAGGGCATATGAATATGCATACTGTATGCCGGGTCTCCTCCTCCTGACTGCCCACTGCCACAGTTCCTCCACACTCTTCTCCCTCCTCCTGGTGACCATTCTGCTGCCGCCTAGTGACTTGACCCGATAAGCATATATTGGGTCACTGCTGTCCCCCACGACCAACTCGCTTTGCGCCCCCCCTGCTGATAAGCATCCCCCACTACTGCCACAGCCATTACCTGACACTTGCACAGAAAAAAAAACCAGCCGTGATATCAAAAGAAAAGAGCGGAGGACCTAGAATCGTGTAACATTCCTCTAGAGGGTTACAGCTGGGGAACGCATATTCTTATTGCCATAATATCCCTTTAATCCTTGACACCTATTATTTACAGTACACAGGCTCTGTGGATGATTAAAACAAGGTGTAATGCAGTCTTGAATTTAGACAGCCACAGAACCTGCATAATTCATACACTGCATATGTCCCGGATTGAAGGGATATTATGGCAATCCCAATGGAGATACATGCAATTTCAGCCTGCACTCATGGGCGGTAACTGGATAGGGGGGTGTCTAACAGTAGCAGGCGTGTTGATGTCAGGGACTGTGTCGAAAAGCGCTCTTCCACTGTCACAGGCGGCCATATTCCGATGATGTTGTGTCTTTGTGCGCAAATCGGCGGATAAGATGCCCATCAGCCACTGCATTAACATAAAGAAGTAGTAACTATTGCAAATGCGACCATCTCTGAATCACCCTCAGTAACCCCAGAGAACCACTCCACAATTTGATGTGATGTTTTAAAGTGTTTTACACCTCTGAATATTCCACCTGTCTGTACACCTAAGCGGACCTTTAGTGGGTGTAGAGAGTGGGTTAGGTACATCTTGTAATGAGCCAGCTGGATCTTCCAAATACACTGATACAGAACCAACTACTAGAACTAGACTGGATCATATAGTCACACTAGAAGTTTTGATATTGTAATCTGCTTTTACCAATATATAAACTGACGGATTTAACTTTATAATTTACTAAAAATTGTCTCAGTTTTTTACTACAGTTTGCAAACTTGTGAGCAGGCAATTCTTACCTCTTTGTTTTTTAATACCCAGATTTGCTTTTTAGCTACTTGTTCCAAATAGTAAAGTGCTGGAGAGTATGCTGGTGTTATATAATAATAATACTAATAATAATAAATAACACAGGTGGTTTGCCGAACACATTTATTAAACTATGTACATGGCACTATCTGAATCTACCATTATGTACTAAGGGCCTGATTTAGATTTGTTAGTAAAGCAAAAAAAAGAACGTAACTTAGTTTCTGGAACAAACCATGGGGGTTATTCAGAGTTGTAAGCAAACAAAAAAAGTTACCAATTGGGCAAAACCATGTTGCACTGCAGGTGGGGCAGATGTAACATGTGCAGAGAGATTAAGATTTGGGTGGGTTATATTGTTTCTGTGCAGGGTAACTACTGGATGCCTTTTTTTTTCACTGCAATTTAGATTTCAGTTTGAACACAACCCATCCAAATCTTATCTCTGTGTGCACGTGCTCATTCTGCCCCACCTGCAGTGCATGGGGTTTTGCCCAATGCTAACTTTTTTGGTTTGCTAACAACTCTGAATAACCCCCCCCATGTTGCCATGTAAGGTGAGCAACTACATTTATATTTTTTCTGTGCAGGGTAAATTCTAGAGATTTTCACATGTAATTCACAAGTGTTAGACAGCTTTCTTTTTACAATGCAATTTAGATTTCATTTTGAACACACCCCATCTGCCCCACCTGCAGTGCAGCATGGTTTTGCCCAGTTACTTGCTTTTTTGCTTTATTTACTAATCTGTATCAGGCTCTAAAAGAAGGAGCAGTGCAAGCCTGCACACTATACGTACCATGCATATACTGGCTCACAGCCTCACACAATACATTGTGTATTAGTCCTGAACAATTATCTTAGGGACTAGGAAGGGGAAGGGGGGGGGGGGCTTAGCCATAGCCGCCACTCTCCGGTGGGTTAGTGGAGGGTGTAAAAATACTTACCCCCTCCGATGTCGGGAACTTCAAAGTCAAGGGGGATGTCAGTCATGTGATTGCCGGCATCCCAACAACCTGGATCTTATAGTTAATCCGGTAGAAATGCAACATGTTGGCCATGGGATATTTTTACACTATTGTTTATAAATCTTACAATGATTATTATTATTAATATTATTATTATTATTAATAATAACATCGTTCAACAAAAATAAAAAAAAGTTTTGAGTCTTTTTTAATAACTATATAGTTAATCCGGTAGAAATGCAACATGTTGGCCATGGGATATTTTTACACTATTGTTTATAAATCTTACAATTATTATTATTATTATTATTAATAACATCGTTCAACAAAAATAAAAAAAAGTTTTGTCTTTTTTTAATAACTATTTTCTGATTCTCTATCGAAAAATAACCAAAACCTTAGTTTATTTTTGAAAAACTTTGTTTTTGTCCCTTTTACAATGATCAATAAATATGAAAGTTTTTGAATGACCATAGAAGGAGAAGCGTGTTTTAGTAAGTAAGGGAGGGGACGAGCGGGGGGAAAGCAAGTGGTATTCTGACCCTCATTACATGTAACCAGTGTGTAACTATTCAGATAGCTAAACCATGTCCATCTCTCAATGCACAGAATATGAGATTTCTGGAACTGTAAACCTTTTATTAATACAGACTGGAATGCTTGTCCATATAATATAGCTGTAGTTCTGCAGAATAGATCATCACTGTACATGTAACAAATAAGAGAATAAATAGTGCACAGAAATAAGATATAAGTCTCTGGGGTAGAGGAGACTTAACACAGCCTATCAGTAACTCATGCACAGATAACTGATTAGTAACAGAAATGGAGGATCTAACCCTTTGACCTGTCACATGGCAAAAGGCAGCTAAGCACAGACATATGTCCCTTACAGTGCATATGTTACATGCTCACTTGGACCAATTTAAAGTAGAGATGTGCGGCGGGCACTTTTCATGTTTTGGTTTTGGATCTGGGTCCCTGCTCGTGTTTTGGATCTGGATTGGTTGTGCCAAAACCACCCTTTCGGGTTTTGGTTTTGGATCTGGATGATTTTTGAAAAAACACAAAAACAGCTAAAATCACAGAATTTGGGGGTAACTTTGATCCTACGGTATTATTAAGCTCAATAACATTCATTTCCAGTCTATTCTGAACACCTCACAATATTGTTTTTAGGCCAAAAGGTTGCACCTAGGTAGCTGGATGACTAAGCTAAGGGACACAAGTGTGCGGCACAAACACCTGGCCCATCTAGGAATGGCACTGCAGTTGCAGACAGGATGGCACTTTTAAAAACTAGTCCCCAAACAGCACATGATGCAAAGAAAAAAAGAGGTGCACCGAGGTAGCTGGATGACTAAGCTAAGCGACACAAGTGTGCGGCACAAACACCTGGCCCATCTAGGAGTGGAACTGCAGTGGCAGACAGGATGGCACTTTTAAAAACTAGGCCCCAAACAGCTCATCATGCAAAGAAGAAAAAGAAGTGCAATGAGGCAGCTGGATGATTAAGCTAAGCGAAACAAGTGTGCGGCACAAACATCTGGCCCATCTAGGAGTGGCACTGCAGTGTCAGACAGGATGGCACTTTTAAAAACTAGACCCCAAACAGCTCATCATGCAAAGAAGAAAAAGAAGTGCAATGAGGTACAGTAGCTGGATGACTAAGCTAAGCGAAACAAGTGTGTGACACAAACATCTGGCCCATCTAGGAGTGGCACTGCAGCGTCAGACAGGATGGCACTTTTAAAAACTAGACCCCAAACAGCTAATCATGCAAAGAAGAAAAAGAGGTGTAATGAGGTAGCTGGATGACTAAGCTAAACGGCACAAACACCTGGCCCATCTAGGAGTGGCACTGCAGTGTCAGATAGGATGGAACTTTTAAAAACTAGGCCCCAAACAGCTCATCATGCAAAGAAGAAAAAGAGGTGTAATGAGGTAGCTGGATGACTTTGCTAAGCGACAAAAGTGTGCGGCACAAACTCCTGACCCATCTAGGAGTGGCACTGCAGTGTCAGATTTAAAAAAACTTGGCCCCAAACAGCACATGATGCAAAGAAAAAAAGAGGTGCAACGAGGTTGCAGATTGGCTAAGCTAAGCATGAGAAGCTGAGCCAACAGTCATTTTGCTTCTTGGATTTTACACGCCCTCTATGACATTGGGCATCGGCCTTAGCAGATGACGTTGATGGAATTGCATCGTCAATGTCATGACTGATGGCAGCAGCAGCTTTAGCACTAGTACTAGGAACTGGTTCCTGATCTTCCACTTTTTTTCCCTCCAAATTGTTGTTCTCCATTTCACAGGACAGCATCCCTTTATTATTACAGCACACAGAACAGTGCCCCTTTATTTTCAAAGCACCCCTGTATTCTTACAGCATACAGGACCAGTGTAATGTTATTTTAACAGCAGCAGCACCCCTGAATATATACAACATACAGGGCCAGTGTAATGTTATTAAGACATCAGCACACCTATATTTCACAGCATACAGGAACAGTGTGATTTTATTTTTTAACTGCACCCACACTTTTATAGCAGACAGGGCCAGTGTTTGTTGGGAAGTCCCGAGCAGGGCTCAGATCCAGGCTCGGGACGTGAAGTTCGGGGGGTTCGGTTCTCAGGGAACCGAACCCGCTCATCCCTAATTTATAGATAACATGGGTGCCTATTCGGAATAGCAAGGTGAACATTTTCATCAAGATGTGATGGACTTTTAATGTCGTTATCAGGGGCAACACAATGGGAGTATAATGGGGGATTATATTTGGGGGCTAATACAAGAAAGTCTAAACAATCACAGAAGAAATACGAAAAATATTTATTTCTAAAAAAAAATTCCATCTATTCTGTTACAGTAGTTGTTTGTTTAAAAAAAAATATTAGTAAAAGTTATTCAAATTCATAACAAAAGTTTTTTATTTTTACATACAATAAAGTTAAGAAAATAGGGAAATTTTCTTAAAATCCGTAATTTCATTCTCATAGCTACAAAAGCAAACTTTTTTTAGGTAAAACTATTTTTTCTTTAATTAGTAATGTGGGAGAAATAAAACTCAGATATGCAGAACCCAGACTCAAATTCGTGTTGAGCGGTGTAATAAAATAATAATAATAATAATAATAATAATAATAAATGCTTAAATTGTTTAGGAATTGAATGAAGACCGATAAAGAAGCTATGTAGAATAGCCAACCAAAATAACAGTTGAATACCTTTGTATGCTTGCTTCATTTGGCTAATTGCTTATCACCTGAAACACTCTGCCTAGAAATAGAATTATGTTGAACTAACTTTTCTGAGTATAACAGCTGACTAAGGTTTTTCCAAACATATTTCCCTGTCCTTTTACATTTGTAAAGTGATTTATTTTACATTGCTGAAGAAAGCATCCAGCGTTTCCTTTGGATATTTTCTTAAATGGACTGTCGACTTGCAAAGCCTCAGTGCCACAATGCAGTGTACACAAATCAAGAACCAGCAGAGCAAATCAAATGTGTGTTATTGAAGTGCGATGAAATAGCTGGTGTGCAGAAATAACACTTATGGCTAAGCTCTCTTTGAAAATATTCCGAATAAAGCCAGTCAGAAAAATCTGGAGAGAACTGGATTTCTGACATTGGCGTTTCTATAATGGGTGCAGTGTGTGTGCGATGCACACGGGCCCCTGGGTCCAGAGGGGCCCACACCACACACACTGCACCCATTTAATATACATACCATTCCTGAGTCCCGAGGCGACTGCCCTCTAGTGCAGGCATAAATTACTCGGAGATGTCCCCGGGAACAAGGCATGGGTGCCATGTTCCCGGAGACCTGCGCATGCGCAGTAGACTCTGGTAGTATGCCAGAGTCTACTTGCTGTCAGAGAGGAGGGAGCCCGCGACGGAGGCTGCATGCGGGTCCCCTCCTCTCTTAAAACGCCCGTTATCTGATCTATTGGTTGTATACATTAGACGTGTTTCTACTTTAGCAACCTAGTTAAAATAATAATAATACCATTACTTTAGTGAAATTTATATTAATATTCTTAGGGGTCAATCCAATTGCTTGTGAAGAGTGCGATGTTGTTGCCACTGCATTTCAATGTCAACAACGGCACCCGATCTCACACCCTTCGCGGGCTGCTCAGAACCCTATGGGTAGGGGAGAACTTTTGGGCGAGTTTGAGCTGCTGTAAAGTGCAGCTGCTGCCGCGATCCCTTGCAGCTAATTGGATCAACCCCTTAATGTTCTTACAACACATCTTTTCATATAACATTATTCAGTTGACACCTTCTTTCCCCTTGCATTCACTTTCCAAAATAGTTCAGGCCCAGGCTTTAGAAGTAATGCAAAGTGACCTCAAGGGACATATATTTCCCAATAACCACATATTGCAGCACTGATTAACCTTATATCTTCTGAGAAATGTGGTAAATATGATTCAGCGGAAGCAAATATTTATCTTTCTATGGGCTCTATTTAGTTACCCACGAGGGGGGCAAATTGTTGTTGAGGACTCGGGCAAATCCTGTGGTGGTAAGGGGTGGCCTTGGTTTTAAGTACAGTTTGTTGTTATTAGTTTCTGAGTTGGCCAGCAAAGGAGTCAGAGAAGGTTGACCTGTGGGTGACTAGGGACACCAATGGTCCCAGTGGGTTCCTGTCTTTAATGGGGTGGCCGTCCTAGTCAACCTCTCAAGTTGTAGGAATATGGGGTGGACATGAGGTCACCATCACTCCTGATGTGGAAGGGGAATGGGCAGAAGGCTCATCCTCCCCCTTTGGAGTTGATGGGAATGAGGTTTTAACATGGGCTTCTCATCTGGATATGTGTACGTGGTTAGTCTGGGTTATGTTTCGATAGTTTATATCAATTATTTTTGTTTGTTATTTATGTTGTCATTTTTCCACACACATCCCTCTGTTTTAAGGGATACAGTCGTTAGGTCGACACAGCTTAGGTCGACCACTGAAGGTCGACATGCATTAGGTTGACATGGTCATTAGGTCGACATGTACTAGGTCGACATGTCAAAAGGTCGACATAAGTTTTTCACATTGTTATTATTATTATTTTTTTCATTTTTTTGGATTTCTCCATACTTGATGATCCACATGGACTACGATTGGAATGGTAACCTGCGCTCGGCACTTTCACGAGCCATGCAAGGGGACACGGTGCACTAATTGGGGTTCCCCATCACTTTATGAAGAAAACGACACAAATACAGTCCAAAAACTCATGTCGACCCTTTTACCTGTTGACCTAATTCCCATGTCAACCTAGTGTATGTTGACCTAATGTCCATGTCGATCTTCAGTGGTCGCCACCTAGGTGAACAGTTCATTCCTTTTTCTATCTGACCTAATCACTGTCTACCTAAGTTGGGTCGACCCAACGACCCATACCTCATTTTCTCTGACGTCCTAGTGGATGCTGGGAACTCCGTAAGGACCATGGGGAATAGCGGCTCCGCAGGAGACTGGGCACAATTAAAGAAAGCTTTAGGTCACCTGGTGTGCACTGGCTCCTCCCACTGTGACCCTCCTCCAAGCCTCAGTTAGATTTTGTGCCCGGCCGAGGTTGGATGCACACTAGGGGCTCTCCTGAGCTTCTAGAAAGAAAGTATATATTTAGGTTTTTTATTTTACAGTGAGACCTGCTGGCAACAGGCTCACTGCAGCGAGGGACTAAGGGGAGAAGAAGCGAACCTACCTGCTTGCAGCTAGCTTGGGCTTCTTAGGCTACTGGACACCATTAGCTCCAGAGGGACCGACCGCATGGAACTGGCCTTGGTGTTCGGTCCCGGAGTCGCGCCGCCGTCCCCCTTACAGAGCCAGAAGCAAGAAGAGGTCAGGAAAATCGGCGGCAGAAGACATCAGTCTTCACCAAGGTAGCGCACAGCACTGCAGCTGTGCGCCATTGCTCCTCATACACACTTCACACTCCGGTCACTGAGGGTGCAGGGCGCTAGGGGGGGGCGCCCTGAGCAGCAATAAAAAGACCTTGGCTGGCAAAAATACCACAATATATAGCCCCAGAGGCTATATATGTGATAATTACCCCTGCCAGAATCCAGAAAAAAGCGGGAGAATAGTCCGCGAAAAAGGGGCGGAGCTATCTCCTTCAGCACACTGGCGCCATTTCTCCCTCACAGCTCCGCTGGAAGGAAGCTCCCTGGCTCTCCCCTGCAGTCTACACTACAGAAAAGGGTAAAAAAGAGAGGGGGCACTAAATTTAGGCGCAGTATATATAACAGCAGCTATAGGGGACATAATTCAGTTAGTCCCTGCATTATATAGCGCTCTGGTGTGTGCTGGCATACTCTCACTCTGTCTCCCCAAAGGGCTTTTGTGGGTCCTGTCCTCTGTTAGAGCATTCCCTGTGTGTGTGCGGTGTGTCGGTACGGCTGTGTCGACATGTTTGATGAGGATAATGAGGTGGAGGCGGAGCAGTTGCATATAGAAGGGATGTCACCCCCTGCGGGGCAGACACCTGAGTGGATGGACTTATGGAAGGAATTGCGTGCACACGTCGACTCCTTACACAAAAAATTTGACGACATGCCAAATGCGGGACAGCCGGCTTCTCAGCTCGTGCCTGTCCAGGCGTCTCAAAGGCCATCGGGGGCTCTAAAACGCCCGCTACCTCAGATGGCAGACGCGGATGTCGACACGGATACTGACACCAGTGTCGATGACGATGTGTCTAGTCTAATGTCCACTAAGGCCATTTGTTGCATGATTGAAGCAATGAAAGAGGTGTTACACATTTCTGATATAAACCCAGGTACCACTAAAAAGGGTATTATGTTTGGGGAGAAAAAACTACCCGTAGTCTTTCCCCCATCAGAAGAATTAAATGAAGTGTGTGAAGAAGCGTGGGCTTTCCCTGATAAAAGATTGGTAATCTCTAAGAAGTTACTTATGGCGTTCCCTTTCCCGCCAGAGGATAGGTCACGTTGGGAAACACCACCTAGGGTGGATAAAGCGCTCACACGTTTGTCTAAAAAGGTGGCACTACCGTCTCCGGATACGGCCGCCCTCAAGGAGCCTGCTGATAGAAAGCAGGAGGCTATCCTGAAGTCTGTATATACACACTCAGGCATTATACTTAGACCTGCTATTGCGTCAGCGTGGATGTGCAGTGCTGCCGCTGCGTGGTCAGATTCCCTGTCAGAAAATATTGACACCCTAGACAGGGACACTATTCTGCTAACCATAGAGCATATTAAAGACTCAGTCTTATACATGAGAGATGCACAGAGGGAGATCTGCTGGCTGGCATCTAAAATAAGTGCACTGTCCATTTCTGCTAGGAGAGGCTTATGGACTCGCCAGTGGACAGGGGATGCAGATTCAAAAAGGCACATGGAAGTTTTGCCTTATAAGGGTGAGGAGTTATTCGGGGATGGTCTCTCGGACCTAGTTTCCACAGCAACTGCTGGGAAGTCAGCATTTTTACCCCATGTTCCCTCACAGCCTAAAAAGGCGCCGTTTTATCAAGTACAGTCCTTTCGGACTCAGAAAAACAGGCGTGGAAAAGGCGGGTCCTTTCTGTCCAGAGGCAGAGGTAGGGTAAAAAGGCTGCAACAAACAGCAGGTTCCCAGGAGCAAAAGTCCTCCCCCGCTTCTTCCAAGTCCGCCGCATGACGGTGGGGCTCCACAGACGGAGCCAGGTACGGTGGGGGGCCGCCTCAAAAATTTCAGCGATCAGTGGGCTCGCTCACAGGTGGATCCCTGGATCCTGCAAATAGTATCTCAAGGGTACAAACTGGAATTCGAGGCGTCTCCACCCCACCGGTTCCTAAAATCTGCCTTACCGACAACTCCCTCAGGCAGGGAGGCTGTGCTAGAGGCACTTCACAAGCTGTATTCCCAGCAGGTGATAGTCAAGGTGCCCCTACTTCAACAAGGACGGGGTTACTATTCCACACTGTTTGTGGTACCGAAACCGGACGGTTCGGTGAGACCCATTTTAAATTTGAAATCCTTGAACACATACATAAAAAAATTCAAGTTCAAGATGGAATCGCTCAGGGCGGTTATTGCAAGCCTGGACGAGGGGGATTACATGGTATCCCTGGACATCAAGGATGCTTACCTGCATGTCCCCATTTACTATCCTCACCAGGAGTACCTCAGATTTGTGGTACAGGATTGCCATTACCAATTCCAGACGCTGCCGTTCGGACTCTCCACGGCACCGAGGGTGTTTACCAAAGTAATGGCGGAAATGATGATACTCCTTCGAAGAAAGGGAGTTTTAATTATCCCGTACTTGGACGATCTCCTAATAAAGGCGAGGTCCAAGGAGCAGTTGTTGGTGGGAGTAGCACTATCTCAGGAGGTGCTACACCAGCACGGTTGGATTCTGAATATTCCAAAATCACAGCTGGTTCCGACGACACGTCTACTGTTCCTGGGTATGATCCTGGACACAGTCCAGAAAAAAGTGTTTCTCCCGGAGGAGAAAGCCAAGGAGCTGTCATCTCTAGTCAGAGACCTCCTGAAACCGAAACAGGTATCGGTGCATCACTGCACGCGGGTCCTGGGAAAGATGGTGGCTTCTTACGAAGCAATTCCTTTCGGCAGGTTCCATGCCAGAATCTTTCAGTGGGACCTGTTGGACCAGTGGTCCGGATCGCATCTTCAGATGCATCGCCTGATAACCCTGTCTCCAAGAACCAGGGTGTCTCTGCTGTGGTGGCTGCAGAGGGCCCATCTTCTAGAGGGCCGCAGATTCGGCATACAGGACTGGGTCCTGGTGACCACGGATGCCAGCCTTCGGGGCTGGGGGGCAGTCACACAGGGAAGAAACTTCCAAGGACTATGGTCGAGTCAGGAGACTTCCCTACACATAAATATTCTGGAACTAAGGGCCATTTACAACGCCCTAAGTCAGGCAAGGCCTCTGCTTCAAAACCAGCCGGTACTGATCCAGTCAGACAACATCACGGCAGTCGCCCATGTAAATCGACAGGGCGGCACGAGAAGCAGGATGGCAATGGCAGAAGCCACAAGGATTCTCCGATGGGCGGAAAATCACGTACTAGCACTGTCAGCAGTGTTCATTCCGGGAGTGGACAACTGGGAAGCAGACTTTCTCAGCAGGCACGACCTCCACCCGGGAGAGTGGGGACTTCATCCAGAAGTCTTCACGCTGATTGTAAATCGATGGGAACGTCCACAAGTGGACATGATGGCGTCCCGCCTAAACAAAAAACTAGAGAGATATTGCGCCAGGTCAAGGGACCCTCAGGCGATAGCTGTGGACGCTCTGGTGACACCGTGGGTGTACCAGTCAGTTTATGTGTTCCCTCCTCTGCCTCTCATACCAAGGGTACTGAGAATAATAAGAAAACGAGGAGTAAGAACAATACTCGTGGTTCCAGACTGGCCAAGGCGAGCGTGGTACCCGGAACTTCAAGAGATGATCTCAGAGGACCCATGGCCTCTGCCGCTCAGACAGGACCTGCTGCAGCAGGGGCCCTGTCTGTTCCAAGACTTACCGCGGCTGCGTTTGACGGCATGGCGGTTGAACGCCGGATCCTGAAGGAAAAGGGCATTCCAGAGGAAGTCATTCCTACGCTGATTAAAGCCAGGAAAGATGTAACTGCAAAGCATTATCACCGCATATGGCGGAAATATGTTGGTTGGTGTGAGGCCGAAAAGGCCCCAACAGAGGAATTTCAGCTAGGTCGATTTCTGCATTTCCTACAAACAGGAGTGACTATGGGCCTGAAATTAGGCTCCATTAAGGTACAGATCTCGGCTCTGTCGATTTTCTTCCAGAAAGAACTGGCTTCATTGCCTGAAGTTCAGACGTTTGTGAAGGGAGTGCTGCATATTCAGCCCCCGTTTGTGCCTCCAGTGGCACCTTGGGATCTCAACGTGGTGTTGAGTTTCTTAAAATCACATTGGTTTGAGCCACTTAAGACCGTGGATCTAAAATATCTCACGTGGAAAGTGGTCATGTTATTGGCCTTGGCTTCGGCCAGGCGTGTGTCAGAATTGGCGGCTTTGTCATGTAAAAGCCCTTATCTGATTTTCCATATGGATAGGGCAGAATTGAGGACTCGTCCCCAGTTTCTTCCTAAGGTGGTATCAGCTTTTCACATGAACCAACCTATCGTGGTGCCTGCGGCTACTAGGGACTTGGAGGACTCCAAGTTACTGGACGTAGTCAGGGCCTTGAAAATTTATGTTTCCAGGACGGCTGGAGTCAGGAAAACTGACTCGCTATTTATCCTGTATGCACCCAACAAGCTGGGTGCTCCTGCTTCTAAGCAGACTATTGCTCGCTGGATTTGTAGCACAATTCAGCAGGCGCATTCTGCGGCTGGACTGCCGCATCCTAAATCAGTAAAAGCCCATTCCACAAGGAAGGTGGGCTCATCTTGGGCGGCTGCCCGAGGGGTCTCGGCTTTACAACTTTGCCGAGCTGCTACTTGGTCAGGGGCAAACACGTTTGCAAAATTCTACAAATTTGATACCCTGGCTGAGGAGGACCTGGAGTTCTCTCATTCGGTGCTGCAGAGTCATCCGCACTCTCCCGCCCGTTTGGGAGCTTTGGTATAATCCCCATGGTCCTTACGGAGTTCCCAGCATCCACTAGGACGTCAGAGAAAATAAGATTTTACTCACCGGTAAATCTATTTCTCGTAGTCCGTAGTGGATGCTGGGCGCCCGTCCCAAGTGCGGATTGTCTGCAATACTTGTACATAGTTACTGTTAACTAAAGGGTTATTGTTGAGCCATCTGTTGAGAGGCTCAGTTGTTTTCATACTGTTAAACTGGGTATTGTATCACGAGTTGTACAGTGTGATTGGTGTGGCTGGTAAGAGTCTTACCCGGGATTCAAAATCCTTCCTTATTATGTCAGCTCATCCGGGCACAGTGTCCTAACTGAGGCTTGGAGGAGGGTCATAGTGGGAGGAGCCAGTGCACACCAGGTGACCTAAAGCTTTCTTTAATTGTGCCCAGTCTCCTGCGGAGCCGCTATTCCCCATGGTCCTTACGGAGTTCCCAGCATCCACTACGGACTACGAGAAATAGATTTACCGGTGAGTAAAATCTTATTTTAAATAGGCTGCCCCTTTTCTGGCCACCCTATCCTTTATTATTGTTATATAAATAAAAAAGCTGACCAGCTTAATTGGCAATACTGTTGTCTGTGTCTTTAGTTCTTTAGAGCATGGATGTGTTTGGATCTGGAAAAAAAGGCATTTGTTTCCCCCAGCACCCTGAATGATAACCGTAACCAGATATAAATTCCACATAATAATAGAATTCAGAGATCTTCGTTACACATATTTGCGCAAATGTGTGAATAAGCCCCATTGTAGTAAGGAACCATTATCATGTGGCTCCTTGCTGGTTAATCTCAGACCCAGATTGGGGTAATGGAGGTGTGGTGCCTCTGGGCTGGCTAAGCTGGATGGCCTTAGTGTGGCATACCTTTACATTCTATTAACACTTTTCACTTATTAATTTTTTAACACTATTTCTCTATTTTAATTGCATTTCATTTTTGTATCACTTTCTCTATAGCTTCGGCTTCCTAAATACTAATTTATTAACACTATAGTTTTTTTCACTGGTATGCTACGCTGGGCTTTCTGGCTTATGCTGGTGTTTTGGGGTGCCACACCCTGCACCTAGATATAGCGCTAGGGACCCCAAATATACAGAGACGCCTTGATGCGGTTTTGGGGCTTATTCACACATTTGCGCAAATATGTGTAACGAAGATCTCTGAATTCTATTATTATGTGGAATTTATATCTGGTTACGGTTATCATTCAGGGTGCTGGGGGAAACAAATGTCTTTTTTTCTTGCTTAGAAATACCCATCCCTTTCGAGCACCTGAATGATATCACTAAGCTAATTGAGCATCTACCAATATATACGTGTGTTTGGATCTGAGCAGACCGAGGATGATAGAGTGTTCCTTTGCTTGTCATGCCACAGTGGGCTTTATTTGCTCCAACTCATAATAGTAATAATTACAATCAGCATGTATAACATTCATAAACACATTAAGGTGCTGATTCGAAGTTGTGAACAAGTCAGTACTTCTTGCAGGGAACAAAATGTGGAAATTTGCTAGTACGCTGAGTTGTATGCATCTATGTGACCGTACTATCCCTATTCAAACACTTGGTTTAATAGCTGTCATCAGTATCAGTGCACATTTACACCAGCCCTCTACTTGGTTACAAGAGATCACTGTGAAAACAGATGGATCTCTGCATACACAAAAATCTGTATACAATATCTTTCATTCCATCTACACTCTTTCACTACAGATCGAGGTGCAACTGAGTTGTGTACCATTCTGAATCGACTGGGCATGCTCATTGCAAAAACACACAAGATCTGTCCGCAAAATTGGATGTAGTTACTATGTTGATGTTCACACACTGTGACACTCACAAAGTGGACATCCCAATGTGGAACACGGCATGCGGACAAGTTAAATCACATTACTACCGTGTCGGCATTGTCAGTGTTGATATTGTGTCGACACGGGCCAGGTCGACACATGAAAAGGTCAACATGGATTTTTGAACTGTTTTTTATGTAATTTTTCCCGTAACATGACCAGGAACCCCAATTAGCGGGCAAGGTGCCTTGCTCTGCTACCGCTGCGCTCAGCACAGGTTACCGTTCCCAATCATAATGCACGTGGATGGTAAAGTATGAAAAAGTTACAAATCTATTTAAAAAAAAAAAAAAAGCTATGTCGAACTTTTCATGTGTTGACCTGTCCCGTGTCGACCATTTTCATATGTCGACCATTTGTCCATGTCATCCATGTCAGTGTCGACCAATAATGGTCGACCTAATGACTGTCGACCTTAACATGGTCGACCATCCAAACGGATACCATCTGATCCCCACAACACAGAATTGCTTGCAGCTCTGAATTAGCCCCAGGGGTCTTCTCTTCTAATTGATAGGTGCAAGCAGGAAACAATTGCATTACAGTAAATTGCTTAAACCTTTACATCCATTGTATTATTGAGCTCTAAACTCTCTTATTTACCTAAAATGGATTTGATATATACTGTATTATTATGGATAAAGAAAGCAGAAAAAAAAAATGTTTTACTGGATCAGCCCTATTAATTCATAGCCTACAGCAGGCCTGGCCAACCTGTGGCTCTCCAGCTGTTGTAAAACTACAAGTCCCATCATGCTTTGCCACAGTTTTGCTATTAGGGAATGCTAAAACTGTGGCAAGGCATGCTGTGATGTGTAGTTTCACAACATCTGGAGAGCCACTGGTTGGCCAGGCCTGGCCTACAGAATAATCTTGGGCTGTTTTATTCCCTTCAGCATACTGTGCCAATTGTTATATGATTGAATAGGTGTTTGGTTTTTATCTTGTGTTTGGTAAGGAGGGAATAACACATGTAGCTGACTGCAATACTTTATGAACAGTCATATAATTAGAGACGTGCCGCGGGCACTTTTCGTGTTTTGGATCTGGATCCCTGCTCGTGTTTTGGATCTGGATAGGTTTTGCCAAAACCACCCTTTCGGGTTTTGGTTTTGGATATGGATGACTTTTGAAAAAAACATAAAAATAGCTAAAATCACATAATTTGGGGGTAATTTTGATCCTACGGTATTAGTAACCTCAATAACATTAATTTCCACTCATTTCCAGTCTATTCTGAACACCTCACACCTCACAATATTGTTTTTAGGCCTAAAAGTCGCACCAAGGTAGCTGTATGACTAAGCTAAGCGGCACAAGTGTGCGGCACAAACACCTGGCCCATCTAGGAGTGGCACTGCAGTGTCAGACAGGATGGCATTTAAAAAAAACTAGTCCCCAAACAGCACATCATGCATAGAAGTAAAAGAGGTGCAATGAGGTAGCTGTATGACTAAGCTAAGCAACACAAATGTGCGGCACAAACACCTGGCCCATCTAGGAGTGGCACTGCAGTGGCAGAAAGGATGGCACTTAAAAAAGTAGTCCCCAAACAGCACATCATGCAAAGAAGTAAAAGAGGTGCAATGAGGTAGCTGTATGACTAAGCTAAGCAACACAAGTGTGTGGCACAAACACCTGGCCCATCTAGGAGTGGCACTGCAGTCCCACTGCACTAATGGCGTATACTGGACGCACGTCTAACACCAACATAGCTGTCAAGGCCTCAGTTATCCGCTTTGCAACAGGATGACTGCTGTCATATTTCATCTTCCTCGCAATGGACTGTTGGACAATCATTTGCTTAGTTGAAATAGTACAAGTGGTCTTCTGACTTCCCCTCTGGGATGACGATCGACTCCCAGCAGCAACAACAGCAGTGGCAGCAGCAGCAGTAGTAGGAGGAAGTGGTTCTTGATCTTTTCCTCTTTTATCCTCCAAATTTTTGTTCTCCATTATTTTTCTGGAGTTATATAACAAAATGCAGCACAGGAGAGTGTACCTCTACACCACACAGGGCAAACACTGTAAAAATAATTTGGATTAAATATTAATAACCCCTTTATTTGGAGTAAATAATATACAACACAGGACAGCACCACTGAACTTATATGGCAGCACCACTGGACTGGATTTATACGGCAGTACAACTGGACTTATACAGCAGCACTGGACATATAGCAGCAGAGGACACCACCACTGTGACTGGACTGATGCAGCACAAGACACCACCACTGGACTGATGCTGCACAAGATAGCACTGGAATAACACACATAAGACAGAGCACGTCGCCACACCACTTTCCCGCTCAGACAGACACTGAGGAGAGAGACAGGTCCTCTCGCTACACTCTCCTGGACTGGAGTCAAAATGGCGGCAACACACGGCTCCTTATATGGAATCCAAAACCCGCGAGAATCCGACAGCGGGATGATGACAATTTGCCTCGTTCTGGTTTCCGAGTCTGGCGGGAAGTCCCAAGCCGGATTCGGATCCAGGCTTGGGACGTGATGTTCGGCAGGGTTCGGTTCTCAGAGAACCAAACCCGCTCATCTCTAATCATAATGAATTCCATAATACACCTACCTGTATCTACTTTTGCTTAGACTGGTCTATCTATTGTATTTATTTAACAAAGGTGAACAACTTTCAACTTTGCAGCAATATCTAAAATACTTTTTTTGAATGCTAACTAGGGCTGCAAGCAATTTTGTGCAAATTCAGGCAGAAATCAGGCCGCGAGGAGGCGAGTTTGGGTGCCGTTGCCAGCATTTAAATGGCGTGGCTACGGCAGCTTGCACCCTTCGCATATAATTGGATTGACCTTAAAGAGAAACTACTGTATGTTACTCATAAAATATCAGTTATATTTTTCATAGAGCTGGAGGGCACATGAAATGACCTGGGTTGGGGGGGGGCTAGTTATTGTATATTTGCCTAATTATACAACATAACGCATACCAGCGGCATCACAAGGGGAGTGCGGCCCGCAACCGGGTGTCACCCACCGAGGGGTGACACCAAAATGCCTGCTCCTGCTCAGTGAAAGGAGCAGAGTGCTGCACTGTAACATTATGTGCAGCACTCGGCTCCTGTCACTGAGCAGGAGCCGGCACAGCACATAAAGCACTCCACGAGAGGCAGCACGTACCTCCCGAACCCCCCAAGTGACGAAAAACGGGGGTCGGGAATCTAAGCCCCGCCCCTCCCATGAAGCCACGCCGCTCCCGTGAAGCCAGGCCCCTTTTTATGCCGGCGCCGCACCGGGTGTGCAAGGCGTTGGTGACGCCTCTGACGCATACAATCCCCAAATGCTTTTAATGTAAGCTCGCCATCTAACGTACAAAGGTATGCATTTTATGAATTTCATTTGATTTACATTGACAATAACATATGGTTATGAACCAGTGGCGTGCTGTGAGGTCAGTGGCTGGTGAGGCACTGCAGCCATAATATCCACCGAGTACTGCCAACAACCCCTACCACCACGAACCAATGCCCGCTACAGCCGAAATCCCTGATACCTGCTACCCCCGCCACTAATGGTCACCACCCCCGCTAATAGCTTACAAATTCGTCCACCATCAACTGCCCAGACCCCCCGCCACTAATTCGCATCTCAGTTCAATACCATTGCTGCCAATGCCTGCAGCCTGCCTGCACTTGTGATGAGCAGGCGGCTAATATATTGTACATTTTTATAAAATAATTATTAGTGTTTGGGACTGGGGAGGGAGTGGGAGGAGGACATGAATGCAATTTTGTTGTCCAGGGCTTGCGGCGTGGGTGCGGCGCTATTAAGTTAATGGAACTCCTGGACAACAAAATAGCCAGCAGTAGGTGACAGAGAGAAGATGACGCCAGGAAGATGATAGCAGTGGGTGAGAGGGAGAGGGTGACAGCAGTGGGTGACAGGGAGATGGTGATGTCAGGGAGAGGGTGACAGCAGTCAGTGACAGGGAGAGGGTGACACCAGCAAGAAGATGACAGGAAGAGTGTGATGCCAGGGAGAGGGTGACACCAGCGGGTAACAGGGAGTGATGCCAGAGAGAGGGTGACACCAGCGGGTGACAGAGAGTGACGCCAGGGAGATGGTGACAGCAGCTGGTAACAGGGAGTGACGCCAGGGAGAGGGTGACAGCAGCGGGTGACAGGGAGTGACGCCAGGGAGAGGGTGACAGCAGCGGATGACAGAGAGTGACGCCAGGGAGAGGATGACAGCAGCGGGTGACAGGGAGTGACGCCAGGGAGAGGGTGACAGCAGCGGGTGACAGGGAGTGATGCCAGAGAGATGATGACAGCAGCGGGTGACAGGGAGTGACGCTAGGGAGAGGGTGACAGCAGCGGGTGACAGGGAGTGACGCTAGGGAGAGGGTGACAGCAGCGGGTGATGTCAAAGACATCTAGCGCACCACCCTCACTCAGAGCCCCCCCCACATAGCTGTCCCTAACTCACACAGGATCTCCACCACCACAAACATCACTCAATTCCCCTCCCCTCAAACACACACAGTGTACCACCCTCGCTCATATCACGGATCCCCAGAGACAGCTCCCCCCCTCCAGCTTCCCTCCCCTCAAGCACACAGAACTGCACCTCCCTCCACACACCGGTATTCCCTGAGAGTGCTTACCGTTGCTGATCTCACTTCCGCTGCGGGGAAGATCAGTGGATGAGCCCGAAGCTTCCAAGTCCTAGGATTAGTGTCTCCATACTAGCGGCACAGTGTAGGCATAGCTTGAGCTGCGAGTGCCACTCCGCCTACACCATGCCCTCGGTAAAGCAACAGTGACCGCTCATCAAGCTCCACAGGTGACCCGCCCCCTGCTTCCTTCCCCCGGACACTGACAGCCATGCGGGTACTGCGGCTGCGGGGCTCATTGCGGTCGGCCATATCTAGTCATTTAAAGCTAATCTAAGAATGTACTAGATGACAGGGGGCATGTTTCTTGGTGCTCCCCTCCCTGAATCGACCACTGACCAATAATTTCTGGCTAAGTGACAGGGGTGTGCTTTCATATGGGCTGAAAGCATGCCCCTGTCAAAGCGGCACTTGTACTAGGTGCCGCTTACAGGGCTTTTTGAATGGGTTTCTGATGGCCAATGCTTGGCCCCGCCCCCCGCTTCTGGCCCTTTCACTCTAACAGCAGGAGGTGTGCCTCCAAAACACTTTAAAAACAGCTTTCTCCAAAGTTAATAATGATTAAAATATCATAAAGGCTAAAGCAGATACTTATGACACAGTATATGTGTCATAAGTATCTTATTTGTATTATTTTAATCATTAAGGACAGGGGAGGCACTGCCTCCCCTGCATCCCCTGACTGCACGTCCCAGTTATGAACATCCTTATGCAAGAACCCATTATTTATCTCAGCTAATCTCAAATTGCTTGCTCAATCATTGCTTCTTTATTGTATCTATATGTATGGGGTGGTCTTCTGTATGCCGAATGTCGGGATCCTAGAGCACAGTATACCGGCGCCAGAATCCCGACACCCGGCATACCGACAACTATTCTCCCTCGTGGGGGTCCACGACCCCCCTGGAGGGAGAATAAAATAGTGTGGCGCGCGTAGCGCGCCACCGTGCCTGCAGCGTGGCGAGCGCAGCGAGCCCGCAAGGGGCTCCTTTGCGCTCGCAACGCTGTCGGTATGCCGGCGCCGGTATGCTGGTCGCCGGGAGCCCGAGCGCCGGCATACCGTACTACAGCCATATGTATTGGGGGAGAGAGGGGGTGCAATAAGTTTCCGGATATGCACACAGATAGTGCAGACATAATGGGGTATATTTACTAAGATTCGTAATTCTCCCGATTTGGTGGGAGAATAATCACGAATGACATCGAAAGTGTAAAACTGCAACTTTTTGAATTTATTACGACGAATTTACTAAGCTGCCGTATTCTGCATTTTCGGGTTTTCCGATGTCGATGTCATTCGTTTTTTTAGGCAGTGTTTTACGTGAGTGACTTGTAAAACACTGCCGACTTTAATACAATGAATCTCGGCCGGATCTGAGAGATCCGTGCTGGGCTTCATTGTGCACTTTGTTAAAAAAAAAAAAAAGTTTAAATGTAAAAAAAAAATTGCGTGGGGTCCCCCCTCCTAAGGCAAACCAGCCTCGGGCTCTTTGAGCCGATCCTGGTTGCAGAAATATGGGAAAAAAATTGACAGGGGTTCCCCCATATTTAAGCAACCAGCATCGGGCTCTGCGCCTGGTCCTGGTTCCAAAAATACGGGGGACAAAAAGCGTAGGGGTCCCCCGTATTTTTAAAACCAGCACCGGGCTCCACTAGCTGGACAGATAATGCCACAGCCGGGGGTCACTTTTATACCGTGCCCTGCGGCCGTGGCATCAAATATCCAACTAGTCACCCCTGGCCGGGGTACCCTGGGGGAGTGGGGACCCCTTCAATCAAGATCAAGGAGTCCCCCCCCCAGCCACCCAAGGGCCAGGGGTGAAGCCCGAGGCTGTCCCCCCCATCCAATGGGCTGCGGATGGGGGGCTGATAGCCTTTTTGTAAAAGTGATTGATATTGTTTTTAGTAGCAGTACTACAAGGCCCAGCAAGCCTCCCCCGCATGCTGGTACTTGGAGAACCACAAGTACCAGCATGCGGCGGAAAAACGGGCCCGCTGGTACCTGTAGTACTACTACTAAAAAAATACCCAAAAAAAGACAATACACACACACCTTGAAAGTAAAGTTTTATTACATCCATCCACACAAACATACATACATACTTACCTTATGTTCACACGAGGGTCGGTCCTCTTCTCCAGTAGAATCCATGGGGTACCTGTTGAATAAATTCTACTCACCAGATCCAGGGTACCAGGCTCCTCGGATAATCCTTTTGTAATCCACGTACTTGATTAAAAAAATAAAACGGATACCCGAGCCACGCACTGAAAGGGGACCCATGTTTTCACATGGGCCCCCTTTCCCCGAATGCCAGAAACCCACTCTGACTGATGTCTAAGTGGGTTTCTTCAGCCAATCAGGGAGCGCCACGTTGTAGCACCCTCCTGATCGGCTGTGTGCTCCTGTACTGTCTGACAGGCGGCACACGGCAGTGTTACAATGTAGCGCCTATGCGCTCCATTGTAACCAATGGTGGGAACTTTGTGGTCAGCGGTGAGGTCACTTTCGGTCAACCGCTGAGCACAAAGTTCCCACCATTGGTTACAATGGAGCGCATAGGCGCTACATTGTAACACTGCCGTGTGCCGCCTGTCAGACAGTACAGGAGCACACAGCCGATCAGGAGGGTGCTACAACGTGGCGCTCCCTGATTGGCTGAAGAAACCCACTTAGACATCAGTCAGAGTGGGTTTCTGGCATTCGGGGAAAGGGGGCCCATGTGAAAACATGGGTCCCCTTTCAGTGCGTGGCTCGGGTATCCGTTTTATTTTTTTAATCAAGTACGTGGATTACAAAAGGATTATCCGAGGAGCCTGGTACCCTGGATCTGGTGAGTAGAATTTATTCAACAGGTACCCCATGGATTCTACTGGAGAAGAGGACCGACCCTCGTGTGAACATAAGGTAAGTATGTATGTATGTTTGTGTGGATGGATGTAATAAAACTTTACTTTCAAGGTGTGTGTGTATTGTCTTTTTTTGGGTATTTTTTTAGTAGTAGTACTACAGGTACCAGCGGGCCCGTTTTTCCGCCGCATGCTGGTACTTGTGGTTCTCCAAGTACCAGCATGCGGGGGAGGCTTGCTGGGCCTTGTAGTACTGCTACTAAAAACAATATCAATCACTTTTACAAAAAGGCTATCAGCCCCCCATCCGCAGCCCATTGGATGGGGGGGACAGCCTCGGGCTTCACCCCTGGCCCTTGGGTGGCTGGGGGGGGACCCCTTGATTGAAGGGGTCCCCACTCCCCCAGGGTACCCCGGCCAGGGGTGACTAGTTGGATATTTGATGCCACGGCCGCAAGGCACTGTATAAAAGTGACCCCCGGCTGTGGCATTATCTGTCCAGCTAGTGGAGCCCGGTGCTGGTTTTAAAAATACGGGGGACCCCTACGCTTTTTGTCCCCCGTATTTTTGGAACCAGGACCAGGCGCAGAGCCCGATGCTGGTTGCTTAAATATGGGGGAACCCCTGTCCATTTTTTACCCATATTTCTGCAACCAGGATCGGCTCAAAGAGCCCGAGGCTGGTTATGCTTAGGAGGGGGGACCCCACGCAATTTTTTATCTAAAAATAAACACTTTCCCACCCCTTCCCACTGATATACATGCACGGATCTCATGGATCCATGCATGCCTATCCAATCACGGCTCAAAAGCAGGTCTGTTTTTTTTTTAGCACTTTTTTACGAGTTGTATTTTTTCACGGCAGTGTTTTTTTTGTTTTTGCTTTGCACTTCTTAGTAAATGACCGAGATTCATATCTAAACAGCCGCGTTTTGACCGATGGTGTATTCATTCGTATTTTTATTCTTGGACTTGCAAAAAAATACGAATGGCCTCATCACTGCCGTGATTTCTGCTTAGTAAATTCCCGAGATGACACTTTGAAGAAAAAACGGCATCTCGGTCAAAATCGGGACCTTAGTAAATATACCCCAATCTGTCTGATTTTGAACTGTAATCTCTGACTACAGTTCTTGTGAAATGTCACACTGAAGAAGTCAGCATATTCACTTCCTGCATGAACTCAGTATGGAGCTCAACAGAGGCCACTGGAGAGCCATGAACTTCTATAATTACAAAAGTGGTACAAATTTGCGATAGCAGGAGGGGTTTGACCAACTGAGAGCTGCTTTTGGGGAGGAAGTACCATCCTGAACCACTGTGTTTGAGTCGTTTGCACCATTTTGGCCTGCGAGAAGGGATCGCGGCCAGCATACCGGCGCCGGTATCCCGCCCGCCAGCATACCGACAGCTGGGCAAGCGCAAATGAGCCCCTTGCGGGAGAATAGTTGTCGGTATGCCGGGTGTCGGGATTCCGGTGCCGGTATACTGAGTGCCGGGATCCCAACAGCCGGCATACTGAATACCACCTGTGCAGAGAGTTAGATTTGGGTGGGGTGTGTTCAAACCATACTTGCCTACTTTTGAAAAAGCATTTCAGGGAGATTGTGAAAGTAACACCTATCAGCGCGGACGTGTACTCTACATCTGAGAGGTGTGTCATGAATATGACTTACATCCAAATGTAAATGAGCCCCAAAGTTACTAAGATCTACTTGTTGAAGAAAAGACTCTTATATTTTGCAGGATTTGTTTGTGTATTGTATTTTACAAGAGGTTCCATATACTGTAAGTGGCCACAAGAAGAAACCTTTAAAATGCATGTAGCCGTAGGGATCATTGTGTCTTATAACCAATATAGGTAAATGGCGCTGATGATACCACTTAAATGTATGTATATAATATTTCTTTTTTTTTTCAGGGAGATTGAGGGACCATTCAGGGAGTGAGGGAGATTGCTACTATTTCAGGGAGTCTCCTGCAGAATGAGGGAGGGTAGGCAACTATGGTTCAAACTGAAATTCAAATTGCAGTGTAAAAATAAAGCAGCCAGTATTTACCCTGCACAGAAACAAAATAACCCACCCAAATCTATCTCTGCACGTTATATCTGCCCCCCCTGCAGTGCACATGGTTTTGCCCAACTGCCAACAAATTTGCTGCTGCAATCAACTCTGAATTACCCCCCTAAATGCGTTACAGCAGTAAATATATTTTCATACACAGTGTATATTTTCTTTTGACTGTAAATCTTGCATGTGGGTTGGCAATTTGAGCTATTTTAGTGTTTGTGTATGCTATTTCCAAACAAATATTCATTGTATTTCCAGTGACTGTAAAGCATTTCATGACAATGCAGACAAGTTCATGTTTGTTTCTCTACTCAGGCCTGATAACATTCTGGCAACATGTTGAACAAGCCACATATTCATCAGTTGTCCGAATTATCATTCGACAAAATACAAAGAGGTTATACAGTACATTACATTACAGTACACAAGTCTGAAATCAAATTTACTATGGAGCTGTTGCAGAGAGGTGGCAGTGCAGTGCCCAATAAGAAGTATGTAACTGGGGCTCCGCATCACCATTCTAGGTCACAAGTCTCAAGAAATGGATCACAAGTCACTTTTGAAATTGATTATAAATAATGCTTTTTTAAATTAGTTTTTACTGCTATAATTAAACATAAACACTTACATACACATATACATATACATATACATATACATGGAGTGACTACAAATCAAGGGACCATGGTTGGGAAGCTGAGAAGAGTTTTCAATTCACTTGTAAAATGAAATAACAGTATTAGCTTGACAGTGTAAAAAAAACCCAGAGTGCCACATTTTCCTTGTTAGATTATATGTGTGCAAGTTATTTTTATTACTCTTTTAATGTTCTTTTCTCTGACGTCCTAAGTGGATGCTGGGACTCCGTAAGGACCATGGGGAATAGCGGCTCCGCAGGAGACTGGGCACAACTAAAGAAAGCTTTAGGACTACCTGGTGTGCACTGGCTCCTCCCCCTATGACCCTCCTCCAGACCTCAGTTAGAATCTTGTGCCCGGCTGAGCTGGATGCACACCTAGGGGCTCTCCTGAGCTCCTAGAAAAGAAAGTATATTTTAGGTTTTTTATTTTCAGTGAGATCTGCTGGCAACAGACTCACTGCTACGAGGGACTAAGGGGAGAAGAAGCGAACCTACCTGATTGGAGCTAGTTTGGGCTTCTTAGGCTACTGGACACCATTAGCTCCAGAGGGATCGAACACAGGACCCGACCTCGATCGTTCGGTCCCGGAGCCGCGCCGCCGTCCCCCTTACAGAGCCAGAAGCATGAAGATGGTCCTGAAAATCGGCGGCAGAAGACTTCGGTCTTCAACAAGGTAGCGCACAGCACTGCAGCTGTGCGCCATTGCTCCTCATGCACACCTCACACTCCGGTCACTGATGGGTGCAGGGCGCTGGGGGGGGGGGGGGGGGGCGCCCTGAGCAGCAATATTAACACCTTGGCTGGCAAATTAATCACAATATATAGTCCTAGAGGCTATATATGTGAAAAATACCCCTGCCAGAGATCCATAAAAAGCGGGAGAAAGTCCGCCGAAAAAGGGGCGGGGCTATCTCCCTCAGCACACTGGCGCCATTTTCTCTTCACAGTGCAGCTGGAAGACAGCTCCCCAGGCTCTCCCCTGTAGTTTTCAGGCTCAAAGGGTTAAAAAGAGAGGGGGGGCACTAAATTTAGGCGCAAAATTGTGTATTATAGCAGCTATAAGGGAAAAATCACTGTGGGAAGTGTGAATCCCTGTATTATATAGCGCTTTGGTGTGTGCTGGCATACTCTCTCTCTGTCTCCCCAAAGGACTTTGTGGGGTCCTGTCCTCAGTCAGAGCATTCCCTGTGTGTGTGCGGTGTGTCGGTACGGCTGTGTCGACATGTTTGATGAGGAAGGTTACGTGGAAGGCGGAGCAGATGCCGATAAATGTGATGTCGCCCCCTGTGGGGCCGACACCAGAGTGGATGGATAGGTGGAAGGTATTAACCGACAGTGTCAACTCCTTACATAAAAGGCTGGATGACGTAACAGCTGTGGGACAGCCGGCTTCTCAGCTCGCGCCTGCCCAGGCGTCTCAAAGGCCATCAGGGGCTCAAAAAACGCCCGCTACCTCAGATGGCAGACACAGATGTCGACACGGAGTCTGACTCCAGTGTCGACGAGGTTGAGACATATACACAATCCACTAGGAACATCCGTTGCATGAGCTCGGCAATGAAAAATGTATTACACATTTCTGACATTAACCCGAGTACCACAAAACAGGGGTTTTATGTTTGGGGAGAAAAAGCAGCCAGTGTTTTGTTCCCCCATCAGATGAGTGAATGAAGTGTGTGAAGAAGCGTGGGTTCCCCCGATAAGAAACTGGTAATTTCTAAAAGTTACTGATGGCGTACCCTTTCCCGCCAGTGGATAGGTCACGTTGGGAGATATCCCCTAGGGTGGATAAGGCGTTCACACGTTTGTCAAAAAAGGTGGCACTGCCGTCTTAGGATACGGCCACTTTGAAGGAGCCTGCTGATAAAAAACAGGAGGCTATCCTGAAGTCTGTATATACACACTCAGGTACTATACTGAGACCTGCAATTGCCTCAGCATGGATAGTGCTGCTGCAGCGGGGTCTGTTACCCTGTCAGGACAGGGATACTATTTGGCTAACCATAGAGCATATTAAAGACGTAGTCTTATATATGAGGGATGCACAGAGGGATATTTGCCGGCTGGCATCCAGAATTAATGCAATGTCCATTCTGTCAGGAGGGTATTAGGGACCCGGCAGTGGACAGGTGATGCTGACTTTAAAAGGCACATCTGCCTTATAAGGGTGAGGAATTGTTGGGGATGGTCTCTGGGACCTCGTATCCACAGCAACAGCTGGGAAGAAAAAATTTTTTACCTCAGGTTTCCTCACAGCCTAAGAAAGCACTGTATTATCAGGTACAGCCCTTTCGGCTTCAGAAAAGCAAGCGAGTCAAAGGCGCTTCCTTTCTGCAAGGGAAGAGGGAAAAAAGCTGCACCAGACAGCCAGTTCCCAGGATCAAAAATCTTCCCCCGCTTCCTCTGAGTCCACCGCATGACGCTGGGGCTCCACAGGTGGAGCCAGGTGCGGTGGGGGCGCGTTTCGGGAACTTCAGCGACCAGTGGGCTCGCTCACAGGTGGATCCCTGAGTTCTGCAAGTAGTATCACAGGAATACAAGCTGGAGTTCGAGGCGACTCCCCCTCGCCGTTACCTCAAATCAGCCTTGCCTGCTGCCCTCGGAGAAAGGGGAGGTAGTACTGGCGGCAATTCACAAGCTGTACTTCCAGCTGGGGATAATCAAGGTACCCCTCCTTCAACAAGGCCGGGGTTACTATTCCACAATGTTTGTGGTACCGATACCAGTCGGTTCGGTGAGACCCATTCTAAAATTGAAATCCTTGAACACTTATATACGAAGGTTCAAGTTCAAAATGGAATTGCTCAGGGCGGTTATTGCAAGCCTGGAAGAAGGGGATTACATGGTATCACTGGACATCAATGATGCTTACCTGCATGTCCCCATTTACCCTCCTCACCAGGAGTACCTCAGGATTGTGGTACAGGACTGTCATTACCAATTCCAGACGTTGCCATTGGTCTGTCCCCGGCACCAAGGGTATTTACCAAGGTAATGGCCGAAATGATGATACTCCTTCAAAAAAAAAAAAAAAAGGGAGTTATAATTATCCCTACTTGGACGATCTCCTTATAAAGGCAAGGTCCAGGGAGCAGTTCTTGGTCGGAGTAGCACTATCTCGGGAAGTGCTACAACAGCACGGCTGGATTCTGAATATTCCAAAGTCGCAGCTGGTTCCTGCGACGCGTCTACTGTTCCTGGGTATAGTTCTGGACACAGAACAGGAAAAAGTGTTTCTCCCGGAGGAGAAGGCCAAGGAGTTGTCATCTCTAGTCAGAGACCTCCTAAAACAAATACAGGTGTCGGTGCATCAATGCACGCGAGTTCTGGGTAAGATGGTAGCTTCTTACGAAGAAATTCCATTCGGCAGGTTCCATGCAAGGATCTTCCAGTGGGATCTGTTGGACAAGTGGTCCGGGTCGCATTTTCAGATGCATCGGCTGATAACCCTGTCTCCAAGGGCCTGGGTGTCGCTGTTGTGGTGGCTGCAGAGTGCTCATCTTCTAGAGGGCCGCAGATTCGGCATACAGGACTGGGTCCTGGTGACCACGGATGCCAGCCTTCGAGGCTGGGGGGCAGTCACACAGGGAAGAAACTTCCAAGGACTATGGTCGAGTCAGGAGACTTCCCTACACATAAATATTCTGGAACTAAGGGCCATTTACAATGCCCTAAGTTAGGCTAGACCCCTGCTTCAACAGCAGCCGGTGCTGATCCAGTCAGACAACATCACGGCGGTCGCCCATGTATACCAACAGGGCGGCACAAGAAGCAGGATGGCGATGGCAGAAGCCACAAGGATTTTCCGATGGGCGGAAAATCATGTGTTTACACTGTCAGCAGTGTTCATTTCCGGAGTGGACAACTGGGAAGCAGACTTTCTCAGCTGGCACGACTTCCACCCGGGAGAGTGGGGATTTCATCCAGAAGTCTTCCAAATTATTGTACACCATTGGGAAAGGCCACAGGTGGACATGATGGCGTCCCGCCTCAACAAAAAGCTAAAAAGATATTGCGCCAGGTCAAGGGACCCTCAGGCGATAGCTGTGGACGCTCTAGTGACACCGTGGGTGTACCAGTCGGTTATGTGTTCCCTCCTCTTCCTCTCATACCCAAGGTACTGAGGATAATAAGAAAAAGAGGAGTAAGAACTATACTCATTGTTCCGGATTGGCCAAGAAGAGCTTGGTACCCGGAACTTCAAGAAATGATCTCAGAGGACCCATGGCCTCTGCCGCTCAGACAGGACCTGCTGCAGCAGGGGCCCTGTCTGTTCCAAGACTTACCGCGGCTGCGTTGACGGCATGGCGGTTGAACACCGGATCCTGAAGGAAAAGGGCATTCCGGAGGAAGTCATTCCTACGCTGATTAAAGCTAGGAAAGAAGTGACCGCAAACCATTATCACCGCATTTGGCAAAAATATGTTGCGTGGTGTGAGGCCAGGAAGGCCCCAACGGAGGAATTTCAGCTGGGCCGTTTTCTGCACTTCCTACAGTCAGGGGTGACTATGGGCCTAAAATTGGGTTCCATTAAGGTCCAGATTTCGTCTCTATCGATTTTCTTCCAGAGAGAACTGGTTTCACTACCTGAAGTTCAGACTTTTGTTAAGGGAGTGCTGCATATTCAGCCTCCTTTTGTGCCTCCAGTGGCACCTTGGGATCTCAACGTGGTGTTGGATTTCCTAAAGTCACATTGATTTGAGCCACTTTAAACCGTGGAATTAAAATATCTCACGTGGAAAGTGGTCATGCTGTTGGCCTTGGCTTCGGCCAGGCGTGTGTCAGAATTGGCGGCTTTGTCATGTAAAAGCCCTTATCTGATTCTCCATATGGATAGGGCAGAACTGGGGACTCGTCCCCAGTTTCTCCCTAAGGTGGTATCAGCTTTTCATTTGAACCAACCTATCGTGGTGCCTGCGGCTACTAAAGACTTGGAGGCTTCCAAGTTGTTGGACGTAGTCAGGGCCCTGAGAATTTATGTTTCCAGGACGGCTGGTGTCAGGAAAACTGACTCGTTGTTTATCCTGTATGCACCCAACAAGCTGGGTGCTCCTGCTTCACAGCAGACTATTGCTCGCTGGATCTGTAGTACGATTCAGCTTGCACATTCTGCGGCTGGACTGTCGCATCCTAAATCAGTGAAAGCCCATTCCACGAGGAAGGTGGGCTCTTCTTGGGCGGCTGCCCGAGGGGTCTCGGCTCTACAACTTTGCCGAGCAGCTACTTGGTCGGGGTCAAACACAAACACATTTGCTAAATTCTACAAGTTTGACACCCTGGCTGAGGAGGACCTAGAGTTTGCCCATTCGGTGCTGCAGAGTCATCCGCACTCTCCCACCCGTTTGGGAGCTTTGGTATAATCCCCATGGTCCTTACGGAGTCCCAGCATCCACTTAGGACGTCAGAGAAAATAAGATTTTACTCACCGTTAAATCTATTTCTCGTAGTCCGTAGTGGATGCTGGGCGCCCATCCCAAGTGCGGATTGTCTGCAATACTTGTATATAGTTATTGTTTAACTAAAGGGTTATTGTTGAGCCATCTGTTGAGAGGCTCAGTTATTATTCATACTGTTAACTGGGTATAGTATCACAAGTTATACGGTGTGATTGGTGTGGCTGGTATGAGTCTTACCCGGGATTCAAAATCCTTCCTTATTGTGTCAGCTCTTCCGGGCACAGTATCCTAACTGAGGTCTGGAGGAGGGTCATAGGGGGAGGAGCCAGTGCACACCAGGTAGTCCTAAAGCTTTCTTTAGTTGTGCCCAGTCTCCTGCGGAGCCGCTATTCCCCATGGTCCTTACGGAATCCCAGCATCCACTACGGACTACGAGAAATAGATTTACCGGTGAGTAAAATCTTATTATTTTGTAACTAGCGATGGCCCGCGGCTTTGTTCGTGTGGGTGTCTGTTATTGCTCAGTGGAACTCATTTTACAAAGAAAGTAGTGCCATCTAAAAATATGATGTATTGTACAGTATATTTTATATTGTACAAATTGATCACAAAATGTCTTTGGAAACAATATTTGCAGTTTTTCCACCAGGAATTAACACAAAGAGATGCTTGTGGCTACTAACTTGTGAGCAAACCACGTAAAGCTGCCCCTGAGAGGAGCATCTGGTCATGAGATCTATGCCTGCAGTCCTGAGCATTTGCTGACTTGTTGATCGTCATAGCGGGTTACATACGTGAAGAGAGATAAGAGTCCCCTTCCGGGCTCGCTGCACTCACCACAGGATCTATTCCCACTCTATAGATGTCGTGGACACCAGGGCCGTTTCTAGACAATTTGGCTCCCAGTGCGAGATTTCAAAATGCCCCCCCCCCCCCCCCCTATTGCTCTAAAAAAAAAATGTGTGTCCCCCCATATAGCCATAAAAATAAAAAGCATGCGCGCGCCGTAGGCGCGCGCGCTCCCGACAAGGGTGTGTGGCCTGATTAAAATGGGCGTGGTCTCATTAAAGTGGGCATGGCCTCATCTGATATCATCACACCCACCACAGGGGGGGGGAAATAAAAATAAAAAAGTCCCCTTTTTACACATTACAGCAGGCAAGTGTCAACATATTACACAGCGCGGCAGGCAGGTGTCCCCATTTTACACAGCGCGGCAGGCAGGTGTCCCCATTTTACACAGTACGGAAGGCAGGTATCCCCATTTTACACAGTACGGTAGGCAGGTATCCCCATTTTACACAGTACGTAGGCAGGTGCCCCCATTTTACAAAGTGCAGCAGGCAGGTATCCCCATTTTACACAGTGCGGCAGGCAGGTTTCCCCATTTTACACAGCACGGCAGGCAGATATCCCCATTTTACACAGCACGGCAGGCAGATATCCCCATTTTACACAGCACGGCAGGCAGATATCCCCATTTTACACAGTACGCAGGCAGGTGCCCTCATATTACACAGTGCGGCAGGCAGGTATCCCCATATTACACAGTGCGGCAGGCAGGTGCCCCCATATTACACAGTACGCAGGCAGGTGCCCCCATATTACACAGTACGCAGGCAGATGCCCCCATATTACACAGTGCGGCAGGCAGGTATCCCCATAGGCAGGTGTCCCCATTTTACACAGTGCGGCAGCGGCAGGCAGGTTTCAAGTTGAGGGGAAGGAAGGGGGAGAGGGGGGGAGAGAGAGAGAATACTTACGTCTTCCCGCTCTTCGGTCCCGCCGCCTCACGTCCCTCGCGCCGGCCGCCTCCTTCATGCTTATCTCCTTCTCGCCTCTCCCGAGCGCTCCTGCTCAGGGGGCGGGGCTTCGCGGAATGACGCGTTTGCGTCGTGACGTCACGACGCATCGCGTCATTCCGTGAAACTCCGCCCCCCCGAGCAGGAGCGCTCGGGAGAGGCGAGAAGGAGTAACAAAGTGCCGCGGCGGGCGCCCCGTGCGGTTGCACGGCTCGCCCGCCGCTAGAAACGGCACTGGTGGACACCCACGAGTGGGACTATCCCTGGTGAGTTGGGATTCCAGGTGTCGGCAGTCGGGATTTCAGCATCAGTATCCTGAACGCCGGGATCCCAACAGCTGGCATTTTAACTGCATCCCATCATAGTGAAGCAGACACGTACAGGAAACTGCAGGTGCTTGAAATGAAAAGGAAAATTGTTGGGGATAAGAACAGGTGTGCCACAACCTTTTTGGTTGTGGGGGAGGGCGAAAAAATAATATCATTCTGGCACCCCTAAATTGCTGAATGTCACCCCTTTCAGGGCAGCTGGACTTACCTGACACACCACGTACATGATGACAGGGGATGCATTTGGCATCCAAGCGGTTGGGATGTTGGCGCCCGGGATCCTGGCGTTCATAATACTAACGCCGGGATCCCAATGTTCAAAATCCTGACAGGGGTGAGTAGAGTGTATTTCTCTATCGTCCTAGTGGATGCTGGGGTTCCTGAAAGGACCATGGGGAATAGCGGCTCCGCAGGAGACAGGGCACAAAAAGTAAAGCTTTAGGATCAGGTGGTGTGCACTGGCTCCTCCCCCTATGACCCTCCTCCAAGCCTCAGTTAGATTTTTGTGCCCGGCCGAGAAGGGTGCAATCTAGGTGGCTCTCCTAAAGAGCTGCTTAGAAAAGTTTAGCTTAGGTTTTTTATTTTACAGTGAGTCCTGCTGGCAACAGGATCACTGCAACGAGGGACTTAGGGGAGAAGAAGTGAACTCACCTGCGTGCAGGATGGATTGGCTTCTTTGGCTACTGGACATTAGCTCCAGAGGGACGATCACAGGTACAGCCTGGATGGTCACCGGAGCCTCGCCGCTGGCCCCCTTGCAGATGCTGAAACGAGAAGAGGTCCAGAATCGGCGGCAGAAGACTCCTCAGTCTTCTTAAGGTAGCGCACAGCACTGCAGCTGTGCGCCATTTCCTCTCAGCACACTTCACACGGCAGTCACTGAGGGTGCAGGGCGCTGGGAGGGGGGCGCCCTGGGAGGCAAATGAAAACCTTTTTTGGCTAAAAATACCTCACATATAGCCTCCGGGGGCTATATGGAGATATTTAACCCCTGCCAGAATCCATTAAAGAGCGGGAGACGAGCCCGCCGAAAAAGGGGCGGGGCCTATCTCCTCAGCACACAGCGCCATTTTCCCTCACAGAAAGGCTGGAGGGAAGGCTCCCAGGCTCTCCCCTGCACTGCACTACAGAAACAGGGTTAAAACAGAGAGGGGGGGCACTAATTTGGCGTTAGAAATATATAAAAGATGCTATAAGGGAAAACACTTATATAAGGTTGTCCCTATATAATTATAGCGTTTTTGGTGTGTGCTGGCAAACTCTCCCTCTGTCTCTCCAAAGGGCTAGTGGGTCCTGTCCTCTATCAGAGCATTCCTTGTGTGTGTGCTGTGTGTCGGTACGTGTGTGTCAACATGTATGAGGACGATGTTGGTAAGGAGGCGGAGCAATTGCCTGTAATGGTGATGTCACTCTCTAGGGAGTCGACACCGGAATGGATGGCTTATTTAGGGAATTACGTGATAATGTCAACACGCTGCAAGGTCGGTTGACGACATGAGACGGCCGACAAACAATTAGTACCGGTCCAGACGTCTCAGAAACACCGTCAGGGGTTTTAAAACGCCCGTTTACTTTAGTCGGTCGACACAGACACAGACACGGACACTGAATCCAGTGTCGACGGTGAATAAACAAACGTATTCCTTATTAGGGCCACACGTTAAGGGCAATGAAGGAGGTGTTACATATTTCTGATACTACAAGTACCACAAAAGAGGGTATTATGTGGGATGTGAAAAAACTACCGTAGTTTTTCCTGAATCAGATAAATTAAATGAAGTGTGTGATGATGCGTGGGTTCCCCCCGATAGAAAATTATGGGCGGTATACCCTTTCCCGCCAGAAGTTAGGGCGCGTTGGAAAACACCCCTTAGGGTGGATAAGGCGCTCACACGCTTATCAAAACAAGTGGCGGTACCGTCTATAGATAGGGCCGTCCTCAAGGAGCCAGCTGACAGGAGGCTGGAAAATATCCTAAAAAGTATATACACACATACTGGTGTTATACTGCGACCAGCGATCGCCTCAGCCTGGATGTGCAGAGCTGGGGTGGCTTGGTCGGATTCCCTGACTAAAAATATTGATACCCTTGACAGGGACAGTATTTTATGGACTATAGAGCATTTAAAGGATGCATTTTCTATATATGCGAGATGCACAGAGGGATATTTGCACTCTGGCATCAAGAGTAAGTGCGATGTCCATATCTACCAGAAGATGTTTATGGACACGACAGTGGTCAGGTGATGCAGATTCCAAACGGCACAAAGGTGTATTGCCGTATAAAGGAAGAGGAGTTATTTGGGGTCGGTCCATCGGACCTGGTGGCCACGGCAACTGCTGGAAAATCCACCGTTTTTACCCTAAGTCACATCTCTGCAGAAAAAGACACCGTCTTTTCAGCCTCAGTCCTTTCGTCCCTATAAGAGTCATATCTGCCCAGGGATAGAGGAAAGGGAAGAAGACTGCAGCAGGCAGCCCATTCCCAGGAACAGAAGCGTTCCACCGCTTCTGCCAAGCTCTCAGCATGACGCTGGGACCGTACAGGACCCCTGGATCCTACATGTAGTATCCCAGGGGTACAGATTGGAATGTCGAGACGTTTCCCCTTCGCAGGCTCCTGAAGTCTGGTTTACCAAGGTCTCCCTCCGACAAGGAGGCAGTATGGGAAACAATTCACAAGCTGTATTCCCAGCAGGTGATAATCAAATTACCCCTCCTACAACAAGAAAAGGGGTATTATTCCACATTATATTGTGGTACTGAAGCCAGAAGGCTAGGTGAGACCTATTCTAAATCTAAAAAAATTTGAACACTTACAAAGGTTCAAATCAAGATGGAGTCACTCAGAGCAGTGATAACGAACCAGGAAGAAGGGGACTATATAGTGTCCCGAGACATCAGGGATGCTTACCTCCATGTCCAAAATTTGCCCTTCTCACTAAGGGTACCTCAGGTTCGTGGTACAGAACTGTCACTATCAGTTTCAGACGCTGCCGTTTGGATTGTCCACGGCACCCCGGGTCTTTACCAAGGTAATGGCCGAAATGATGATTCTTCTTCGAAGAAAAGGCGTCTTAATTATCCCTTACTTGGACGATCTCCTGATAAGGGCAAAGTCCAGGGAACAGTTGGAGGTCGGAGTAGCACTATCTCGGATACTGCTACAACAGCACGGGTGGATTCTAAATACTCCAAAATCGCAGCTGATCCCGACGACAAGTCTGCTGTGCCTAGGGATGATTCTGGACACAGTCCAGAAAAAGGTGTTTCTCCCGGAAGAGAAAGCCAGGGAGTTATCCGAGCTAGTCAGGAACCTCCTAAAATCAGTGCATCATTGCACAAGGGTCCTGGTAAAGATGGTGACTTCCTACGAAGCAATTCCATTCGGCAGATTTCACGCAAGAATTTTTCAGTGGGATCTGCTGGACAAATGGTCCGGATCGCATCTTCAGATGCATCAGCGGATAACCCTATATCCAAGGACAAGGGTGTCTCTCCTGTGGTGGTTACAGAGTGCTCATCTTCTAGAGGGCCGCAGATTCGGCATTCAGGATTGGATGCTGGTGACCACGGAGGCCAGCCCGAGAGGCTGGGGAGCAGTCACACAAGGAAAAAAAAAAAAATTTCCAGGGAGTGTGATCAAGTCTGGAGACTTTTCTCCACATAAATATACTGGAGCTAAGGGTAAATTTATAATACTCTAAGCTTAGCAAGACCTCTGCTTCAAGGTCAGCCGGTATTGATCCAGTGGGAAAAACATCACGGCAGTCGCCCACGTAAATAGACAGGGCGACACAAGAAGCAGGAGGGCAATGGCAAAAACTGCAAGGACTTTTCGCTGGGCGGAAAATCATGTGATAGCACTGTCAGCAGTGTTTCATTCCGGGAATGGAAACTGGGAAGCAGACTTCCTCAGCAGGCACGACCTCCACCCGGCAGAGTGGAAACTTCATCGGGAAGTTTTCCACATGATTGTAAACCGTTGGGAAATACCAAAGGTGGACATGATGGCGTCCCGTCTGAACAAAAAACGGGACAGGTATTGCGCCAGGTTAAGAGACCCTCAGGCAATAGCTGTGGACGTTCTGGTAACACCATGGATGTACCAGTCGGTGTATGTGTTCCATCCTCTGCTTCTCATACCTAAGGTACTGAGACTTATAAGACGTAGAGGAGTAAGAACTATACTCATGGCTCCGGATTGGCCAAGAAGGACTTGGTACCCGGAACTTCAAGAGATGCTCACAGAGGACTTATGGCCTCTGCCGCTAAGAAGGGACTTGTTTCAGCAAGTACCATGTCTGTTCCAAGACTTACCGCAGCTGCGTTTGACGTCATGGCGGTGGAACGCCGGATCCTAAGGGAAAAAGGCATTCCGGAAGAGGTCATTCCTACGCTGGTCAAAGCCAGAAAGGAGGTGACCGCACAACATTATCACCACATGTGGCAAAAATATGTTGCGTGGTGTGAGGCCAGAAAGGCCCCACGAAGAAATTTCAACTCGGTCGATTCCTGCATTTCCTGCAAACAGGAGTGTCTATGGGCCTCAAATTGGGGTCCATTAAGGTTCAAATTTCGGCCCTGTCGATTTTCTTCCAGAAAGAAGTGGCTTCAGTTCCTGAAGTCCAGAAGTTTGTCAAGGGAGTACTGCATATACAACCCCTTTTGTGCCTCCAGTGGCACTGTGGGATCTCAACGTAGTTCTGGGATTCCTCAAATCACATTGGTTTAAAACCAGTCAAATCTGTGGATTTGAAGCATCTCACATGAAAAGTGACCATGCTCTTGGCCCTGGCCTGGACCAGGCGAGTGTCAAATTGGTGGTTTTTTTCTCAAAAAAGCCCATATCTGGTTGTCCATTTGGACAGGGCAGAGCTGCGGACTCGTCCCCAGTTCTCTCCCTAAGGTGGTGTCAGTGTTTCACCTGAACCAGCTTATTTTGGTGCCTTGCGCCTACTAGGGACTTGGAGGACTCCAGGTTGCTAGATGTTGTCAGGGCCCTGTAAATATAGGTTCCAGGACGGCTGGAGTCAGGAAAACTGACTTGCTGTTATCCTGTATGCACCCAACAAACTGGGTGCTCTTGCGTCTAAGCAGACTATTGCTAGTTGGATGTGTAATACAATTCAGCTTGCACATTCTGTGGCAGGCCTGCCACAGCCAAAATATGTAAATGCCCATTCCACAAGGAAGGTGGGCTTATCTTGGGCGGCTGCCCGAGGGGTCTCGGCTTTACAACTTTGCCGAGCGGCTATTTAGTCAGGGGCAAACACGTTGGTAAAATCCTACAAATTTGATACCCTGGCTAAGGAGGACCTGGAGTTCTCTCATTCGGTGCTGCAGAGTCATCCGCACTCTCCCGCCCGTTTGGGAGCTTTGGTATTATCCCCATGGTCCTTTCAGGAACCCCAGCATCCACTAGGACGATAGAGAAAATAAGAATTTACTTACCGATAATTCTATTTCTCGGAGTCCGTAGTGGATGCTGGGCGCCCATCCCAAGTGCGGATTATCTGCAATACTTGTACATAGTTACAAAAATCGGGTTATTATTGTTGTGAGCCATCTTTTCAGAGGCTCCGCTGTTATCATACTGTTAACTGGGTTCAGATCACAGGTTGTACAGTGTGATTGGTGTGGCTGGTATGAGTCTTACCCGGGATTCAAAATCCTTCCTTATTGTGTACGCTCGTCCGGGCACAGTATCCTAACTGAGGCTTGGAGGAGGGTCATAGGGGGAGGAGCCAGTGCACACCACCTGATCCTAAAGCTTTACTTTTTGTGCCCTGTCTCCTGCGGAGCCGCTATTCCCCATGGTCCTTTCAGGAACCCCAGCATCCACTACGGACTCCGAGAAATAGAATTATCGGTAAGTAAATTCTTATTTTTTCCCCCTTCCCTACTCCTTAACCCTAACCCTAACCCTTTGGCCCCGTAGCCTTATCCTAACCTCCCATCCCGCTACCTAAATCTAACCCTCCCTCCCCGCAGCCTGACACTAACCTCACCTAGAAGTGCCTAACCCTAACACTCCCTCCCCGCAGCCTAACCTAACCCCCCCCACCCACAGCCTAACCTCCCAGGTGTCACCTAAACCTAACCCTCCCTTCCCGTCCCTAAACCTAACCCGCTGACTGCTCTAATAGTCGGGATGCCGGCTGTCGGGATTCCGGCATAGGTCTCCTGCCCCTTTCGGAATTCCGAGGTAGGGATTACAACGGATGTCAGGATTCTGGTATCGGTATTTCGGCTGCCTGGATCCCGACAGCCGGCATACTTACTGCATCCCATACATACACACACATATGCACCCATTAATGTAAACATTTGCATAGAGGACACTATGGGGAATGCAGATAACATTGTATTACTAGTTAAAAGCCTGTCAAAAAGACAGACACCAGGACCGGATTATAGAGGGTACAGTCGCTACTCACACAGGAGCTGCCAGGTTTCTGTAAGTCTTGCTGCTGTGAGCCGGGGCTCTGTCATGCTGAGCAGGTGTGTGTGTGTGTGTGTGTGTGTGTGTGTGCGTGCGTGTGTGTGTGTGTGTGTGTGTGTGTGTGTGTGTGTGCGTGCGTGCGTGCGTGCGTGTGTGTGGGTGTGTGTGCAGCGCCATCATGGGGGTGCTGGGGGCACAGCTGTCCCAGGCCCGGCCTCTCTGAAAAGAGAGGAGGTTCCGGGATGCTCATGCAGCGCCTGCCCGCCCGTCGACTTCCAAGCCGCCATCCCTGCTGTTCTGCCGTTGTCCTCCAATCCTCCAGCAGCTCTGTATTGAAAACGTCTCTCCCAAAATGGCCGCCGCCACAGAGGAGACAGTTATTCAAGATACTAGAGGAACCCTCTAGTATCTTTAATAACTGTCTCCTTTGAGGTGGTGGCCATTTTGAGAGGGACATTTTCAATAGAGAGCTGCAGGAGGACAAAGGACAGCAGCAGAACAGTAGGGACAGAGGCGGGCAGGCAGCATCATGAGCATCTTGGGTCCTCCCGACAGCGGCACATGTATGTATGCATTTGTATATAATAAATTGTGCGGCGGGCACTTTTCGTGTTTTGTGTTTTGGTTTTGGTTCTAATTCCATTTTCATGTTTTGGTTTTGGCTTGGTTTTGCCGAAACCACCCTTTCGTGTTCTGGTTTTGGTTTTTGATCTGGATGATTTTTGGAAAAAAAACCCATAAAAACAGCTGAAATCACAGAATTTGGGGGTAATTTTGCTCCTACAGTATTATTAACCTCAATAACAATCATTTCCACTCATTTCCAGTCTATTCTGAACACCTCACACCTCACAATATTGTTTATAGGCCTAAAAGTTGCACCAAGGTGGCTGTATGACTAAGCTAAGCGACCCAAGAGGGCGGCACAAACACCTGGCCCATCTAGGAGTGGCACTGCAGTTGCAGACAAGATGGCACTATTCAAAAACTAGTCCCCAAACAACACATGATGCAAAGAAGAAAAAGAGGTGCAATGGGGTAGCTGTATGACTAAGCTAAGCGACACAAGTGTGCGGCACAAACACCTGGCCCATCTAGGAGTGGCACTGCAGTGGCAGACAGGATGCCAGATTTAAAAAATAGGCCCCAAACAGCACATGATGCAGTGGCGTAAGTTCGTCCCAGTCGCCCGGAGGCATGATAAATGTTGGTGCCCCCCTACATATACACACACATACCATATGTAGCTATCCGGCACTCAGGGTGAACAGTAGCAGCGCGCTCAGGTACCTTTCCCAATAGTAATATAGATACAGGTTGAGTATCCCATATCCAAATATTCCGAAATACGGAATATTCCGAAATACTGACTTTTTTGAGTGAGAGTGAGATAGTGAAACCTTTGTTTTCTGATGGCTCAATGTACATAAACTTTGTTTAATACACAAAGTTATTAAAAATATTGTATTAAATGACCTTCAGGCTGTGTGTATAAGGTGTATGTGAAACATAAATGAATTGTGTGACTGTAGACACACTTTGTTTAATGCACAAAGTTATAAAAAATATTAGCTAAAATGACCTTCAGGCTGTGTGTATAAGGTGTATATGTAACATAAATGCATTCTGTGCTTAGATTTAGGTCCCATTACCATGATATCTCATTATGGTATGCAATTATTCCAAAATACGGAAAAATCCGATATCCAAAATACCTCTGGTCCCAAGCATTTTGGATAAGGGATACTCAATTTGTACACATAAAAAAGTGGATGCACTCCAAGTCAGTCATTACAATAAAACAGACACCAGCATACCATTATAGTACACCTACAGTGCTCCCTCACCCGCCAGCAGGTCTCGATGGAGATGCTTTGGCGCAGCGGTGTGCCGATATAATTAGTGTTCACTCTAGGATATTTTTAGGGCAGGGTGTTGATCACGGGGAGGGCACATTTTTAAGTTAGATGGGCAAACTTAGGTACATACTATAATGCTTGGTGCTCCCATTCCTATAGGCCAAAACATGGACAGTGCGCGCCGAATGCTCGCAGCAAAAATCTAGGGGCGTTGTTTCGTGGGGAAGGGGCGTGGCCACATAATAGTGGCAATTCACATTACACCACACAGTAGTGCACCTAATGCACATTGCACCAGGTAGAACCTCCTATACACACTGCGACAGGTAGAGCACGTTATACATATTGCGCCAGATAGAGCACGTTATACACATTGCACCAGGCAGAGCACTGAGACACACTGCACCAGGTAGAGAGCACTGAGGCACACTGCACCAGGTAGAGAGCACTGAGGCACACTGCACCAGGTAGAGAGCACTGAGGCACACTTCACCAGGTAGAGAGCACTGAGGCACACTGCACCAGGTAGAGAGCACTGAGGCACACTGCACCAGGTAGAGAGCACTGAGGCACACTGCACCAGGTAGAGAGAACTGAGGCACACTGCACCAGGTAGAGAGCACTGAGGCACACTGCACCAGGTAGAGAGCACTGAGGCACACTGCACCAGGTAGAGAGCACTAAGGCACACTGCACCAGGTAGAGAGCACTGAGGCACACTGCACCAGGTAGAGAGCACTGAGACACATTGCACCAGGTAGAGAGCACTGAGGCACACTGCACCAGGTAGAGAGCACTGAGGCACATTGCACCAGACAGAGAGCACTGACGCACATTGCACCAGGTAGAGAGCACTGAGATTGAAGTTTACAGCTGCAAAATACATACAAGGTTAATTTAGCCCAGGGGGACTCTCATGTGCTTACCGGGTCCGGCGGCGCACGGCTGGGTCCGGCGGCATGGTGGGGTCCGGCAGGCAGCAAATGGCGGGGCAGCAGGGCACACAAAAACGGGCAGGGCGGGATTCAGCTGTCTAAAAAAGGGGCAGGTCGCAGCGCCCTGTGAAAGACACCTAGCATGAACACTAGATATATATAAAAAAACACACAAACGCCTCATTCACTTAAACACACACACGTCTCTTTCACTTAAACACAAATGTCGCTTTCACACACACACACACACACACACACACACACACACACATACTTGTTTTTGTGACCTCATCGGGACCCATGTATGGAACATCCCTCACGGGGACACCATTTCCCTTACCCCTGGAAGGGCCCAGCCTGGAGCCTGTGCAAGGGGACAGAGGGTGCGGGCGTGCGCGGCCTAGGAGAGGACCATGGGGACATAATATATGGATCAATTTATGTGTGACACCCTCCCCCAGGTGGCCACCGGGTGCAATGGCACCCACATTTTATTATGTATTGATTTGTTTATTCATTTATTTATTTGTGTATGTATGCATGTGTTTGTTTACTTATTTTTTATTTATTTATTTAGTTCATGCTCTTTCTCATTATCGCAGTTATTCGGTTCTTTATGTAGAATTTAATTGAAAGCCAGTTCCGAGCCTTCAGTGCTTGGGTTTCAGCCCCTAGGCACGCATCACAATCCTTCTTGCCTGGAACCTTGCAGGAGTGGATGAACCGCATCATGTGTCTTTCAACGGCTCTGACTTCCGCTGGGGTCCATGGTTTTCTCTTAGCACCTCTGCTGTCACCTATGTGGGAGAGGAAAGGTCAGTCACCCTGCAAAGCCATCACCAGCCAAGGCCACCCCCCACCAACCCCCCCACCAGCATGGGAGGTTGCACCCACCTTTAGGAGTGGCTCCCTCCACTGCCACACTGTTTGCTTCTTTCTCGGTGTGCACCACTGTCACCTCACTGGCTTGCCTCTCTGGCTCATCCCCAGAGTCATCACTTGCCACCTGGATTGGTTCTGGAAATAGAGAAAGACAGTAAACCCCGTCACACCAGCCCAATTACAGTGTCAGTCCCTGGAGCCACTCGTCCAGTGATACTTACCATCTGGATCAATGGAGATCTCCTCCAGACTGCGGCCCCTGAACTCAGCCATTCTCCCTTGCTCCAGGGCCACAAAGAGCTTGCTTAACTTGGCCAGCTGCAGGGTACTTTCTGGAAGATGGTAATACTGTCGATGCACCCGTATGTCATGTCTGAGGAAATCGGCTAGCTGGTCCATCTCGGTGTCGCTTAGGTTGAGGACCCTGGAAAGGGTGGCTACATGCTTCCGGAGGCGGGTGGAGGACAGTGCTTCGGGATGCTTGGCCCCACACTCCCGGGCATAGAGACGAATGCAATCGGATCCCCTGAAGTGTGATAAGGTGGCTGGCTTGGCAAACATGTAGAAATTGTCAGGGGTGACACCACACTCTGCCCTCTTCTCGGTCAGGCGCTCCATGGCTTTCTGCATGCATGGGGATAACAGGACGGGAACCTTCCTGCCTCTTTTACCAGGTATCTCAATACGGGTGAAGTGGTGACAGAGAGCCTTCTCCATCTCCGAGAGGGCCTGGGCCACGTCACCCTGCAGGTCAGCTGTGTGCCGTGATTCAAATGAGGATAGCCGCATCTTGGACACCTCACCTTCCCTCCTGCGGTTGAAGAGGATCAACTGTGTGAGGGTGATCTTGGCCAGCATTGACCACTGCTTTGCAGAAGGGTGGGCAGATAACCCATCCAAGTACTCCCGCTGCCGGTCAAGGAGGTACAGGTTCAATCGCTTCACGTCGTCAGTGAAGGGTAGGAGGTGTGGGGCATTCCATTTTATCTCTCGTAGGGTCTTCAGGGCAGCAGTTGAGATGAGCTCACTCCACCTCGCCTCGTACAGTTTCCTGAAGCTCCATGCGCTCTCCACTGTCAGGGCACTGCCCTCCATCAGCGCCTGGCACTCAACCATGGCGGAAATCTTTTGCAAGCTGTGGCCCACCTTCAGGGCCAGCGAGGGGACCCTATAGGTGTTGGTCTTGTCATCGTAGCCAGCCAGGCTCCTGATGGCATGCACCACATGGAAAAAGTTGGGTGGGCGGATGAAATCCTCCATGCTCCGCAATGGAATGACCTTCATCGCATGCAGCAGGAGACGACCCACCTCTCGGAGCTTCTGGCAGATGTACTCATGCTTGCCGACATCAGACCCCAGTCGGTTGTAGAGGTGCTGCCCGAACTGCATGATGCAGCTGTCCCCCTTGATCACAGGTACCACATCATCATAATTCATTTGGCTCAACAACTTCCACAGGCCGGTGCCAACACCTGGCGGAACGGGTGTGGCGTAAGTGCACAGGGACTGGACCCGAGTTCTACCAGGTTTGGGGTGGCCACCCCTTTTTCAAAGAGGGCACCTCTTCACATGTCGCCACAGGTGTCGCCTGGAGAACAGACCTTGGCAGTGTGCGCAGTGCATGAAATCTTGGGGAGCTGCTGCTTTGGCCGGCTGCTTGCAAGGTAGTAGGACACCGCTGCCCTCGCGGAGAACACCGATATTATGTGCAAAGTTCCCCCGGTGGCGAATTAGGTCCAGCTGCACTGACCTTTCCCTGGAGTTCTTGTCAAAGCTCAGTGCCCTTGCTACATCTGGCTCACTGCGGTGGACGGCTTCCACGTGCCTCGTAATTTTGGAATATGGCCTCTCACATCATAGGCAGTGTCCCGGGACGGGATACTGCGCGCCCCGCCGCCCGGCGGGTAGTCCCCGGCTGTTCAGCCCTGGGGGAAGGGCAGCCCGCCTCCGACTATTAAGCCCGGAGAGCGGGGGCTCCGGACGAATATTAAGCCCAGGGAGGGACCAGCCACCGGGGATGGGAGGACCAGGGGAGAGGCCCCTCCGCCGACCCACCCGGCCGGCGGGGGCGCTGACCCTCGTGCCGAACGGATTGTCCCCGGGACGGAACACTGCGCGCGCCGCAGGCCCCGCCGCCCGGCGGGTAGTCCCCGGCTGTTCAGCCCTGGGGAAGGGGCAGCCCGCCTCCAACTATTAAGCCCGGAGAGCGGGGGCTCCGGCCGAATATTAAGCCCAGGGAGGGACCAGCCACCGGGGATGGGAAGACCAGGGGAGAGGCCCCTCCGCCGACCCACCCGGCCGGTGGAGACGCTGACCCTCGTGCCGAACGGATTGTCCCCGGCCAAGTCCCCGGGACGGGACACTGCGCGTGCCGCCGGCCCCGCCGGCCGGCGGGTAGTCCCCGGCTGTTCAGCCCTGGGGAAGGGGCAGCCCGCCTCTGACTATTAAGCCCGGAGAACGGGGGCTCCGGCCGAATATTAAGCCCAGGGAGGGACCAGCCACCGGGGACGGGAGGACCAGGGGAAAGGCCTTTTCGATGACCCACCCGGCCGGTGGAGGCGCTGACCCTCGTGCCGAACGGATTGTCCCCAGCCAAGTCCCTGGGACGGGACACTGTGCGCGCCGCCGGCCCCGCCGGCCGGTGGGTAGTCCCCGGCTGTTCAGTCCTGGGGAAGGGGCAGCCCGCCTCCGACTATTAAGCCCGGAGAGCAGGGGCTCCGGCCGAATATTAAGCCCAGGGAGGGACCAACCACCGGGGATGGGAGGACCAGGGGAGAGGCCCCTCCGCCGACCCACCCGGCCGGCGGAGGCGCTGACCCTCGTGCCGAACGGATTGTCCCTGGCCAAGTCCCCGCGACGGACACTGCGAGCGCAGCCGGTCCCGCCGCCCGGCGGGTAGTCCCCGGCTGTTCAGCCCTGGGGAAATGGCAGCCCGCCTCCGACTATTAAGCCCGGAGAGCGGGGGCTCCGGCCGAATATTAAGCCCAGGGAGGGACCAGCCACCGGGGACGGGAGGACCAGGGGAGATGCCCCTCCGCCGACCCACCCGGCGGAGGCGCTGACCCTCGTGCCGAACGGATTGTCCCCGGCCAAGTCCCCGGGACGGGACACTGCGCCGCAAGCGAGCAAGAAGCTTCGGGTGCGAGGGCACGGGACGCCCCATATGCCCACCCCCGCAGTCAGCCAAATTTTGACTGATTTCGTGTCGTTTGGTCATAATATCAGAGATGGTAGCTCAGGCTCCTCTAGTTTCTCAGCTTTACACGTGCAGCAAAAGTCTGATCTTATAGTTACTCTCTTATAGAGAATTTCAATGGTGACAACACATCATCAGTAGGCCGACACAAACTTAACCACCAGCGCCCAATATCTCAACCTGACACCAAAGTGAGAAATGATGACAGCGGACCCCCCCCCCCCCCCACCTCCAAGGTGAAGGGGTTACGAAAACCTCGCACAGCGATGACGTTCAACCATGGCCAATAAGTAAAGGAACCAGCAAACCTCAGAACCCTGCAGTCACCATCACCAACCTGCAGGGCCTGTCACACACCCCACCACCTAAGTGGGGAAAGCGGTAGCTATCACTCCTCTCCAGAATAGAGAGGAGTACGTACAACCTCAATCGAGAGCCCCCTACCGTGCCACTCACCCACAAGCAGGCATAGGGGAATCCAGCAGCCCTCTGGATCCTGCAGTGATGCGGGAGGAAGCTTCAGACGGGGTGTAGGAGCGTCCAGTGGAGGTGACACCTCCGCCCAACATCACCGCCCTGCGGAGCCTGTCCCGCACTCCGCGCCTAAGGTGGACAAGGGCCGCTGTCAGCTCCCCCCCTCCGGGATGGAGGGGGGGCAGACATCCTCAATCCATCCCCGACCCGTGCCGCTCGGTCGCCAGCAAGCATTGGGGAATCTGGCAGCCCTCCGGATCCTGCAGGGATGCAGGGGGAGCAGACAGGGCGGAGGAGGGGCCGGTGGAGGTGACACCTCCGGCCGACATCACCACCCTGCAGAACCTGTCCCACCCCCTGCCGCCTAAGGGGGGATGAGGGTGGTTATCACCCCACCTCCGAGATGGAATAGGAACTGACAACCTCCCGCGAAAGCCCCCAGCCATACCGCTCACTCAGCCTCGAGCAAGCATCGGGGAATCCGGCAGCCCTCCGGATCCTGCAGTGATGTGGGGGGAGACTGCAGGCGGTACAACGGCCAGTGGAGGATACACCTCCGGCCGACATCACCGCCCTGCGGAGCCTGTCCCGCACCCCGCCGCCTAAGGTGGACGAGGGTGGCTGTCACCTCCCCCCCTCCAGGATGGAGGGGGGCAGACATCCTCAATCCATCCCCGACCCATGCCACTCGCCCGCCAGCAAGCATTGGGGAATCCGACAGCCCTCCGGATCCTGCGATGATGCGGGGGGAGGCTGCAGACAGGGCGGAGCAGCAACCGGTGGAGTTGAACCCTCCGGCCGACATCACCGCCCTGCGGAGCCTGTCCCGCACCCCGCCGCCTAAGGTGGACGAGGGTGGCTGTCACCCCCCCCCTCCGGGATGGAGGGGGGGCAGACATCCTCAATCCATCCCCGACCCGTGCCGCTCGGCTGCCAGCAAGCATTGGGGAATCCGGCAGCCCTCCGGATCCTGCAGTGATGCGGGGGAAGGCTGCAGACAGGGCGGAGCAGCGACCGGTGGAGTTGACCCCTCCGGCCGACATCACCGCCCTGCAGAGCCTGTCCCGCACCCCGCCGCCTAAGGGGGGACGAGGGTGGCTATCACCCCACCTCCGAGATGGATAGGAACTGACAACCTCCCGCGACAGCCCCCAGCCATACCGCTCACTCAGCCTCGAGCAAGCATCAGGGAATCCGGCAGTCCTCCGGATCCTGCAGTGATGCGGGGGGAGACTGCAGGCGGTGCAACGGCCAGTGGAGGATACCCCTCCGGCCGACATCACCGCCCTGCGGAGCCTGTCCCGCACCCCGCCGCCTAAGGTGGACGAGGGTGGCTGTCACCTCCCCCCCTCCGGGATGGAGGGGGGGCAGACATCCTCAATCCATCCCCGACCCACGCCGCTCAGCCGCCAGCAAGCATTGGGGAATCCGGCAGCCCTCCGGATCCTGCGGTGATGCGGGGGGAGGCTGCAGACAGGGCGGAGCAGTGACCGGTGGAGTTGACCCCTCCGGCCGACATCACCGCCCTGCGGAGCCTGTCCCGCTCCCCGCCGCCTAAGGTGGATGAGGGTGGCTGTCACCTCCCCCCCTCCGGGATGGAGGGGGGGCAGACATCCTCAATCTATCCCCGACCCGTGCCGCTCAGCCGCCAGCAAGCATTGGGGAATCCGGCAGCCCTCCGGATCCTGCGGTGATGCGGGGGGAGGCTGCAGACAGGGCGGAGCAGCGACCGGTGGAGGTGACCCCTCCGGCCGACATAACCACCCTGCGGAGCCTGTCCCGCACCCCGCCGCCTAAGGTGGACGAGGGTGGCTGTCACCTCCCCCCCCCTCCGGGATGGAGGGGGGGCAGACATCCTCAATCCATCCGCGACCCGTGCCGCTCGGCAACCAGCAAGCATTGGGGAATCCAGCAGCCCTCCGGATCCTGCGGTGATGCGGGGGGAGGCTGCAGACAGGGCGGAGCAGTGACCGGTGGAGTTGACCCCTCCGGCCGACATCACCGCCCTGCAGAGCCTGTCCCGCACCCCGCCGCCTAAGGTGGACGAGGGTGGCTGTCACCTCCCCCCCTTCGGGATGGAGGGGGGACAGACATCCTCAATCCATCCGCGACCCGTGCCGCTCAGCCGCCAGCAAGCATTGGGGAATCCGGCAGCCCTCCGGATCCTGCAGTGATGCGGGGGAAGGCTGCAGACAGGGCAGAGGAGCAGCCGGTGGAGGTGACGCCTCCGGCCAACATCACCACCCTGCAGAGCCTGTCCCGCACCCCCGCCGCCTAAGGGGGGACGAGGGTGGTTATCACCCCCCCCCCTCCATTGTGGAGGGGGACCTGAAAACCTCCCGCGACAGCCCCCAGCTGTGCCACTCAGCTGAGGGCAAGCATTTTGGGTTACAGCAGCCCTCCAGATTCTGCGTTGATGCGGAAGGCTACTGGAAGGATCAACAAGGTAGCCCTCGGTAGCCAGCGGTGACAGGGGGTGAGCCAGCCGCCATCTCGAAAGCAGCAGGAAACGCCACAGAGAAGAAGGAGCCATACACCAAGCAGGCACCAGCAAGAGGAGTAGGCCCGGTGGATGGCCATCAGTGCGGGCCAAGTGAGAAGTTCAGAGTTAGATGGACAGTGAGGCCCGCTCTGCGTGGTGCCCAGGCGCCAGTGCACATTGAACAGCCCCCAGATAAAGGGGGACAGCACCCACTCGATCTCACATTTTTCTCCTCACCCGACAACCCGTTCACTAGGAAACCAGTGCAAGCCGCCCTGGGGGACAGTTTGGGTAAGCAGCGATTTAAAAAGGTCGCCTCAGGCCTCCCGACCCAGATCCCCGCCGGTCGAGGCGAGGGTGAGCCGTCCGCCCCCAGGGAACCCCGCTGCCCCCAACCCACCACATCCCGATCTACACCTGACTGGTTTCATCTTGTCCCGGGGGGGTGAAAGGGTGTAAAAGGTTCATATCGTAAAGGGCTGTGCCACTCTCCGGGATACCGTCAATGATACATGGGTAGTCCCAGGCCCACTCAGTGCACAGCTTCCACTGGATCCCTCCAAAGGGGCCTCCCACTCTCCCTTTTTCTACTGACAGATTCCAGCCAGCTTTGCTCAGAGCCTGTGCTTCTCTCTCACGCCATACGAGACTCCCCTTTCTCACACACTTTCTATCTCACTCTACTTCCATCCTGTCTGGCTCTTCTCTCCGCAGGGCCCCACAGCTGAACCCTTCCGTGCAGCCACCTGCAGCCATTGACAGACCACATCATTGGTTCATGGTGGCACTTGTGCAGTTCCCAGGAAATCATGTGCTCCACCAGGGTCCAATGGTGAGCTTTGCTAGGTGATGGGTACACTTCCCCAGCACCCCTGGTGTTGTCAGGCACCTGCTGGGCTGATAGACAGAGCAGACCATACTGACTGGAGTCAGAAACAAGGCCCACCCAGCTCTGGCCAATAGGACAGGGCGGACATTTGGGGACTAGTAAACCCTTACAGTGGAGGGTTTCCAGGCACGCCGTGGGCAGAAGAGGGCCTTGTTCACCTGGAGCTGGCCGGGGCCTCTGGGTTCCAGCCAAGCGAATGGCCCTCCCCGCCGGGGCGCAGGGAGCCACATCGATCGGGTTTGCAGGACAAAGAAAAGAGGACCTTCCATCGAGTACCCATCTTTTCCCGGCTGGACTCTGTTCTCATCCTGTTAATCTCTCAGCTGGGTTCTCTTGGACGTAGCAGGACAGGTGATGCGCGCGACACTTTTGCAGTACACTCTCCTATTTTCCCCAGGCTCTTGGAACCACTCCCAGCCTGAGGGATCAGCCATACACACTCATCAGCATGACTTCCACGAATTGCAGTACCCAGTTCAGCACACTGGGGGCGCTGCTCCCAGGTATAGGGAGCCAGGCCAAGCCCGGTCCACAGGCTCCAACCGATGCCCGGAGGAGCCCCATTTCAGCCTCGGAGGAGAGATCGGAGGAACGAAAGACTGGAAGTCCCGGTGGGACTGCATTTCCCCCATCTGCCACAGGGGGGCGCTGCACCAGGTGAGAGGGAGCCGGGCCAAGCCCGGTCCCCAGGCTCCAACCGATGCCCGGAGGAGCCCCATTTTGGCCTCGGAGGGGAGGTCGGAGGAACGGGAGACTGGAAGTCCCGGTGGGACTGCGCTTCCCCTATCTGCCACAGGGGGCGCTGCACCATGCGAGAAGGAGCTGGGCCAAGCCCGGTCCGCAGGCTCCAACCGATGCCCGGAGGAGCCCCACTTCAGCCTCGGAGGGGAGATCGGAGGAACGAAAGACTGGAAGTCCCGGTGGGACTGCACTTCCCCCATCTGCCACAGGGGGGCGCTGCACCAGGTGAGAGGGAGCCGGGCCAAGCCCAGACCCCAGGCTCCAACCGATGCCCGGAGGAGCCCAATTTTGGCCTCGGAGGGGAGGTCGGAGAAACGGGAGACCGGAAGTCCCGGTGGGACTGCGCTTCCCCTGTCTGCCACAGGGGGGGCGCTGCGCCAGGGGAGAGGGAGCTGGCCCAAGCCCGGTCCGCAGGCTCCAACCGATGCCCGGAGGAGCCCCATTTCAGCCTTGGAGGGGAGATCGGAGGAACGAAAGACTGGAAGTCCCGGTGGGACTGCACTTCCCCCATATGCCACAGGGGGCGCTGCACCAGGTGAGAGGGAGCCGGGCCAAGCCCGGTCCCCAGGCTCCAACCGATGCCCCATTTTGGCCTCGGAGGGGAGGTCGGAGGAACAGGAGACTGGAAGTCCCGGTGGGACTGCGCTTCCCCTGTCTGCCACAGGGGGCGCTGTGCCAGGGGAGAGGGAGCTGGCCCCAGCCCGGTCTGCAGGCTCCAACCGATGCCCTGAGGAGCCCCATTTCAGCCTCAGAGGGGAGATCGGAGGAACGAAAGACTGGAAGTCCCAGTGGGACTGCGCTTTCCCTGTCTGCCACAGGGGGGCGCTGCGCCAGGGGAGAGGGAGCCAGTCCAAGCCCGGTCCGCGGGCTCCAACCGATGCCCGGAGGAGCCCCATTTCAGCATCGGAGCCCTGGCTGGGTTGCCTCTGAAAGGGAAGACCTCTCTCTATTGTTCAGCCTTTATCCAGTCTCTGAGCTCCAAGGCATTTTTGTCACAGATCCTTATCTGCAGTTCCAGCCTCTCAGCCACATCACCATCCCCTGAGGATCTGGCCATATCAATATGCCAGAGGGGTTCTTTTCAGGGTAGCAGATCGGGTGGAGCGCGCGTCATTCTAGTGGGCCATGCTCAGATTTTACCCTAGCTCCTGGAAACGTGTCCAGGCACGAGGGATACACGTCCACACTCATTTGGGGGAGTTCCAGAATGGGAAATTCAACACTTTTTATCGAGATAAGTCGAATAGCTCCTCTCCAGCGCCCGTGAAAATTATAAGAAGGGCCCCGGCTAGAGCCCGTACTGGGGAAAGTGGGAGGGGGCATGTGCGGCGCCCCCTGTTGGCCGCCGGGCGGAACTGCAGCGGGGCCCTAAGAATTATGGGAAGGCACCCCAGTCCCCAAAATTACGGGGAGGCGCCCTGACTGCTGCTCCTGCAGGGTGCAGAGGGAGGGGGCACGCGCGGCGCCCCCCTGGTGGCCGCCGGGTGGAACTGCAGTGGAGCCCCAAAATTATTGGAAGGCGCCTCGGGTCCCCAAAATTATGTGGAGGCGCCCTGTCTGCTGCTCCTGCAGGGGGGCAGATGGAGGGGGCACGCGCGGCACCCCCCGGTGGCCGCTGGGCAGAACTGCAGCGGGGCCCCAAAAATTATGGGAATGCACCCCGGGTCCCCAAAATTACGGAGAGGCGCCCTGACTGCTGCTTCTGCAAGGGGCAGAGGGAGAGGGCACGTGCGGCGCCCCCGGTGGCTGCCGGGTGGAACTGCAGCGGGGCCCCAAAATTATTGGAAGGCGGCCGGGTCCCCAAAATAATGGGGAGGCGCCCTGTCTGCTGCTCCTGCAGGGGGCAGATGGAGGGGGCATGTGCGGCGCCCCCCGGTGGCCACCAGGTGGAACTGCAGCGGGGCCCTAAAAATTATGGGAAGGCACCCCGGGTCCCCAAAATTATGGGGAGGCACCCTGACTGCTGCTCCTGCAGGGGGCAGAGGGAGGGAGCACACGCGGCACCCCCCGGTGGCCGCTGGGTGGAACTGCAGCGGGGCCCCAAAATTATTGGAAGGCGCCTCGGGTCCCCAAAATTATGGGGAGGCGCCCTGTCTCCTGCTCCTGCAGGTGGCAGATGGAGGGGGCATGCGCGGCACCCCCCAGTGGCCGCTGGGCAGAACTGCAGCGGGGCCCCAAAAATTATGGGAATGCACCCCGGGTCCCCAAAATTACAGAGAGGCACCCTGATTGCTGCTCCTGCAGGGGGCAGAGGGAGGGGGCACGTGCGGCGCCCCCGGTGGCTGCCGGGTGGAACTGCAGCGGGGCCCCAAAATTATTGGAAGGTGCCCCGGGTCTCCAAAATTATGGGGAGGCGCCCTGTCTGCTGCCCCTGCAGGGGGCAGATGGAGGGGGCACGTGTGGCGCCCCCCCCCGGTGGCCGCTGGGCAGAACTGCAGCGGGGCCCTAAAAATTATGGGAATGCACCCCGGGTCCCCAAAATTACAGAGAGGTGCCCTGGCTGCTGCTCCTGCAGGGGGTAGATGGAGGGGGCATGTGCGGTGCCCCCCGGTGGCTGCCGGGCAGAACTGCAGCAGAGCCCCAGAATTATTGGATGGCGCCCCGGGTCCCCAAAATTACAGGGGCACACATGGCACCCCCTGGTGGCCACTGGGTGGAACTGCAGTGGGGCCCCAAAATTATTAGAAGGCCTCCTGGGTCCCCAAAATTAGAGGGAGGCACCCTGTCTGCTGCTCCTTAAGGGAAAGGGGGAATGCGCGGCGCCCCCGGTGGCTGCCTGGTCGAACTGCAGTGGGCCCCTAAAATATATAAATCTATATTTTTTTAATGAACCAATCAGTTGCTTTAACACATAATCTGCATTGCACACACATACACACAGTATGGTCTGGCAAATGTGATTCTCGAGGTCATGCCCGATTTTGATGCTGGGTAGTTGGGACATGCCCCTACTATCACCTCCTGGGGTCTGACTTGTGGGGACCTCATTTCAGATCCCCACCATGTTGAAAGTCCCACCAGTGTTGGTGTGCTGTCCGGTCTGTGTCCCCATAAGGATAGGAATACGAGTGCACACACACACGCCTCCTTCACTTAAAAACACACACGCCGCTTTCACACACACACACACACACACACACACACACACACACACACACACACACACACGCCTCCTTCACTTAAAAACACACACACGCCGCTTTCACTTAAACACACACACACCGCTTTCACTTAAACACCCACACATGCCTTTCACTTACACACACATGCCTTTCACTTACACACACATGCCTTTCACTTACACACACATGCCGTTCACTTACACACACACACATACACACACACACACACACATGCCTCTCACACACACATTCAGAACGGACACCCCTCCATATATTTATGAGGTAACGTGTACCCAGACCAGGTGTGTGCTCTGTACATAGCCCTGTAGAAATGCTCAAATGCCTCCTTTAATCCTTTCCTCTCACACACATACCTCTCACTTACACACAAACACACCTCTCACACATGCCTCTCACTTACATACACATGCCTCACACACATGCCTCTCACATACACATGCCTCACACACACACACACACACACACACACACACACACACACACACACACACGCCTCTCACTTACATACACATGCCTCTCACTTACACACACACACACACACACACACACACACACACACACACACACACATGCCTCTCACTTACATACACATGCCTCCCACTTACACACACATACATGCCTCTCACTTACACACACACACATGCCTCCCACACACATGCCACTCACTTACACACACATCACTCACTTACACACACACCACTCACTTACACACACACACACACACACACACACACACACACACACACACATGCCTCTCACACACATGCCTCTTTTACTTGAACGCACAACTTTCCTTAAAAACACACACACACACACACACACACACACACACCTCACTTAAAAACAAGCACACACAAAACACAGTGCTCCCCCCCATATACACCTATCCCCCCCCCCCCCCCCACACAGTGCCTACCTTTGGCTATCATCAGGCTGACGGAGCACGGAGGAGCAGAGAGCTTTCCTCGGCTGGCTTACTTAACTAGAAGGGCCCGGGAGGAGCTGCGCTCTGGAGCTCCCCCTAGCTGCAGCCAGTGCCATCTCTCTGTAAATACAGGAGGCAGCTTCCGTGTCACTGACACAGCTCCTCCGTCTGCAATAGCAGCGAGCGGTCCTCAGGCAGCGGGAGACAGTGGAGGAGATGTGCCCCCTTGCGGTCAGAAGCCCAGCGGCAGCCGACTCCACTGCCTCCCACAGTTCCGCCACTGACATTATGCAAAGAAGAAAAAGAGGTGCAATGAGGTAGCTGGATGGCCAAGCTAAGCGACACAAGTGTGCGGCACAAACACCTGGCCCATCTAGGAGTGGCACTGCAGTTACAGACAGGATGGCACTTAATAAAACTAGTCCCCAAACAGCACATGATGCAAAGAAGAAAAAGAGATGCAAGATGGAATTGTCCTTTGGCCCTCCCACCCACCCTTATGGTGTATAAACAGGACATGCACACTTTAACAAACCAGTCATTTCAGCGACAGGGTCTGCCACACGACTGTGGCTGAAATGACTGGTTTGTTTGGGCCCCCACCAAAAAAGAAGCAATCAATCTCTCCTTGCACAAACTGGCTCTACAGAGGCAAGATGTCCACCTCATCATCATCCTCCAATACCTCACCCCTTTTACCGTGTACATCCTCCTCACTGAGTATTCATTCGTCCCCACTGGAATCCACCATCACAGGTCCCTGTGTACTTTCTGGAGGCAATTGCTGGTAACGGTCTTCCCGGAGGACTTTATAATTCATTTTGATGAACATCATCTTCTCCACATTTAGAGGAAGTAACCTCCTACGCCGATCGCTGACAAGGTTACCGGCTGCACTAAACACTCTTTCGGAGTACATACTGGAGGGGGGGGGGGGAACTCAGTTAAAATAAAGCCAGTTTGGGCAAGGGCCTCCAAATTGCCTCTTTTTCCTGCCAATATACGTACGGACTGTCTGACATGCCTACTTGGATGCTGTCACTCATATAATCCTTCACCATTCTTTCAATGGTGACAGAATCATATGCAGTGACAATAGACATGTCAGTAATCGTTGGCAGGTCCTTCAGTCCGGACTAGATGTCAGCTTTCGCTCCTGACTTCCCAGCATCACCGCCAGCGGGTGGGCTAGGAAATGTTATCCTTTTCCTTGCAGCCCCAGTGGCGGGAGAAATTGAAGGAGATGCTGTTGACGGGTCACGTTCCGCTTGAGTTGACAATTTACTAACCAGCAGGTCTTTGCACCTCTACACACTTGTGTCTGCTGGAAAGAGAGATACAACGTAGGCTTTAAACCTAGGATCGAGCACGGTGGCCAAGATGTAGTGCTCTGATTTCAACAGATAGACCACCCTTGAATCCTGGCAAAGCGACTGAAGGGCTCCATCCACAAGTCCCACATACTTTGTGGAATCGCTCCGTCTTAGCTCCTCCTTCAATTTATCCAGCTGCTTCTGCAAAAGCCTGATGAGGGGAATGACCTGACTCAGGCTGGCAGTGTCTGAACTGACTTCACGTGTGGCAAGTTCGAAGGGTTGGAGAACCTTGCACAAGACGGAAATCATTCTCCACTGCGCTTGAGTCAGGTGCATTACCCCTCCTTTGCTGATATCGTAGGTGGATGTATAGGCTTGAATGGCCTTTTGCTGCTCCTCCATCCTCTGAAGCATATAGAGTGTTGAATTCCCCCTCGTTAACACCTCTGGCTTCAGCTGATGGCGGGGCAGGTTCAAGAGTGTTTGCTGGTGCTCCAGTCTTCGGCACGCAGTGGCAGAATGCGGAAAGTGGCCCGCAATTTTTCGGGCCACTGACAGCATCTCCTGCACACCCCTTTAATTTTTCAAAAAATTCTGCACCACCAAATTAATTGTATGTGCAAAACATGGGACGTACTGGAATTTGCCCAGATGTAATGCACGCACAATATTGGTGGCATTGTCCGATATCACAAATCCCCAGGAGAGTCCAATTGGGGTAAGCCATTCTGCGATGATGTTCCTCAGTTTCCGTAAAAGGTTGTCAGCTGTGTGCCTCATATGGAAAGTGGTGATACATAGCGTTGCCTGCCTAGGAACGAGTTGGCGTTTGCAATATGCTGCTACTGGTGCCGCTGCGGGAGGCCATACATCTACCCAGTGGGCTGTTACAGTCATATAGTCCTTAGTCTGCCCTGTTCCACTTGTCCACATGTCCGTCGTTAAGTGGACACTGGATACAACCGCATTTTGTAGGACACTGGTGACTCTTTTTCTGACGTCTGTGTACATTCTCGGTATCGCCTGCCTATAGAAGTGGAACCTAAATGGGATTTGATACCAGGGACACACTATCTCCATCAAATCTTTAAGTGACTCTGAACTAATGGTGGATACCGGATGCACCTCTAACACCAACATAGCTGTTAAGGCCTCAGTTATCCGCTTTGCAAAAGGATGACTGCTGTCATATTTCATCTTCCTCACAAAGGACTGTTGGACAGTCAATTGCTTAGTGGAAGTAGTACAAGTGGTCTTCCGACTTCCCCTCTGGGATGACGATCGACTCCCAGCAGCAACAACAGCAGCGGCAGCAACAGCAGGCGTACCACTCAACGATCCTACGGAGGAATCCCGGTGAGGAGAGGACTCCTCAGTCTTGACAGTGACATGGCCTGCAGGACTATGGACGTTCCTGACTGAGGAGGAAGTTGACGTTGAGGGAGTTGGTGGTGTGGCTTGCAGGAGCTTGGGTAAAGGAGGATTAAGGGATTTAGGTGTCAGTGGACTGCTTACGCTCTTACCCAAAGTTTCTGAACTTGACAGTGACTTCTGATGAATGTGCAGCAGGTGACGTATAAGGGAGGATGTTCCTAGGTGGTTAACATCCTTACCCCTACTTATGACAGATTGACAGAGGCAACAGATGGCTTGACACCTGTTGGACGGATTTGTGGAGAAATAATTCCACACCGAAGAGGTGGCTTTTTTGGTAGTTTGCCCAGACATCACAATGGGTATCTTCGTACCAAGAACAACAGGTGTCTCCCCCGGTGCCTGACTTAAACAAACCACATCACCATCAGAATCCTCATCGTCAACTTCCTCCTCAGCGCCAGCAACACCCATATCCTCATCCTGGTGTACTTCAACAGTGACATCTTCAATTTGAATATCAGGAACTGGACTGTGGGTGCTCATTCCAGCACTTGCAGGGGGCATGCATATGGTGGAAGGAGCCACCTCTTCCCATCCAGTGTTGGCAAGGTCAGGCATCGCAACCGCCGACACACTTGGACTCTCCTTGGGGATTTGTGATACCATCTCACAGCGCACAGTTCTTTTCTGTGCTCTTTCCAGCTTAACTCTTTTAATTTATCTAGCGGGAGGATGAGGGCTTCCATTGTCATGTGAAGCTGAACCATTAGCCATGAACATAGGCCTGGGCCTCAGCCGTTCCTTGCCACTCCGTGTCGTAAATGGCATATTGGCAAGTTTACATTTCTCCTCAGACGATTTAAATTTCTTTTTTTGGTTCTTTTTACTGAACTTTGGCTTTTTGGATTTTACACGCCCTCTAGTATCACAATGGGCATCGGCCTTTCCAGACGACGTTGATGGCATTTCATTGTCTATGTCATGGCTAGTGGCAGCAGCTTCAGCACTAGGAGGAAGTGGTTCTTCTTGATCTTTCCCTATTTTCTCCTCAAAATTTTTGTTCTCCATTATTTTTTGGGAGTTATATGAGACAATATGCGTCACAGGAATGATTGGAATTAATGATGACACAGTACACTACCACTGGTCTGATGCAGCATAACACATTGTTATAATTGTTATACTGCAGCAGTGGACAAATAGCAGCAGCGTATATCGTCACTGGAATTACTGATGACACAGGACACTACCACTGGTGTGATGCAGCCCATTATACTGCAGCAGTGGACATATAGCAGCAGCGTATATCATCACTGGAATTACTGATGACACAGGACACTACCACTGGTCTGATGCAGCCCAACAGGTTGTTATAATTGTTATACTGCAGCAGTGGACATATAGCAGCAGCGTATATCATCACTGGAATTACTGATGACACAGGACACTACCACTGGTCTGATGCAGCCCAACAGGTTATTATAATTGTTATACTGCAGCAGTGGACATATAGCAGCAGCGTATATCGTCACTGGAATTACTGATGACACAGGACACTACCACTGGTCTGATGCAGCACAACACGTTGTTGTTATAATTATTATACTGCAGCAGTGGACATATAGCAGCAGCGTATATTGTCACTGAAATTACTGATGACACAGGACACTACCACTGGTCTGATGCAGCACAACACGTTGTTGTTATAATTATTATACTGCAGCAGTGGACATATAGCAGCAGCGTATATCGTCACTGGAATTACTGATGAGACAGGACACTACCACTGGTCTGCTGCAGCACAACACGTTGTTATAATTGTTGTTATACTGCAGCAGTGGACATATAGCAGCAGCGAATATTGTCACTGAAATTACTGATGACACAGGACACTACCACTGGTCTGATGCAGCCCAACAGGTTGTTATAATTGTTATACTGCAGCAGTGGACATATAGCAACAGCGTATATCGTCACTGGAATTACTGATGACACAGCACCACTTTATACAGCTACACTGGATATATGGCAGCAGAGAACACAAATACTGTGAATGGCTGGACTGATACAGCACAATACACTGACTACACTGGACTGGTCTGCACAACACAGCACCACTTTACAGCTACACTGGATATATGGCAGCAGAGAACACCAACACTGTGACTGCCTGGACTGATGCAGCACAATACACTGAGTGACTACAATGTACTGGACTGAGCAGCACAACACTTGCCACCCCACTTTCCCGCCCCAACACACAGACACGGAACACTGAGGACACGTCCTCTCTATACACTCTCCAAGACTGGAGTGAAAATGGCGGGGACGTGCGGCTTCTTATATGAAATCCAAAACCCGTGAGAATCCGACAGTGGGATGATGACGTTTTGCCGCGTTCAGGTTTCCGAGTCATGCGGGAAAATCCGAGCCTGACTCGGATCCGGGATCGAGACGTGACGTTCGGTAGGGTTCGGATCTCTGAGAACCGAACCCGCTCATCTCTAAATAATATACAACACAGGACAGCAACACTGAATTTATATGGCTGCACCACTGGACTGGACTTATATGGCAATACCACTGGACTGGACTTATACGGCAGTATCACTGGACTTATATGGTAGTACCACTGGACTTATACGGCAGTATCACTGGACTGGACTTATATGGAGGGTACCACTAGACATATACGGCAGTATCACTGGACTTATACAGCAGTTCCACTGGATTTATACGGCAGTACCACTGGACATATACGTCAGTATCACTGGAATTATATGGCAGTACCACTGGACATATACAGCAGTATCACTGGATTTATACGGCAGTACCACTGGACATATATGGCAGTACCACTGGACTTATATGGCAGTATCACTGGACTGGACTTATATGGAGGGTACCACTGGACATATATGGCAGTATCACTGGACTTATACGGCAGTTCCACTGGATTTATACGGCAGTACCACTGGACATATACGTCAGTATCACTGGAATTATATGGCAGTACCACTGGACATATACAGCAGTATCACTGGACTTATACGGCAGTACCACTGGACATATACGGCAGTATCACTGGAATTATTTGGCAGTACCACTGGACTGGATTTATACAGCAGTATCACTGGACTTATTCAGCAGTATCACTGGACTTATATGGCAGTATCACTGGACTGGATTATACGGCAGTACCACTGGACATATACGGCAGTATCACTGGATTTATCGGCAGTACCACTGGACATATATGGCAGTATCACTGGAATTATATGGCAGTACCACTGAACATATACGACAGTATCACTGGATTTATACGGCAGTACCACTGGACTGGATTTATACGGCAGTACCACTGGACATATACGACAGTATCATTGGAATTATATGGCAGTACCACTGGACATATATGGCAGTATCACTGGATTTATACGGCAGTACCACTGGACATATAAAGCAGCACAGGGACACCACCACTGGACTGATGCAGGACAACACAGCACCACTGCAATGGACTGGACTTATACAGCATCACTGGACATATGGCAGCAGAGGATACCACCACTGTGACTGGACTGATGCAGCATACGACTCTACACTGGACTGAGCAGCACAAGACAGCACTGGAATCGCCACCCCACTTTCCCGCACAGACACTGAGTGAGGATGGAGACACGTCCTCTCGCTACACTCTCCAATGCCAGAGTGAAAATGGCGGCGACGCACGGCTTATTATATGGAATACAAATCCTGCGAGAATCCGACAGCGGGATGATGACGTTTTGCCTCATTCTGGTTTCCGAGTCTGGCAGGAAGTCCCGAGCAGGACTCGGATCCGGGCTCGGGACGTGATGTTCGGTAGGGTTCTGTTCTCAGGGAACCGAACCCACTCATCTCTAGTTAAATGTAACTTAAACACCTCCCCCCAAAGTTGAATAAGCACACAAGCAGATATGTATTTGTAGCAGATTTATAGAAATGATTTGCACTAGCATCATAGCAGCAGCGTATATCGTCACTGGAATTACTGATGATACAGGACACTACCACTGGTCTGATGCAGCACAACACGTTGTTGTTATAATTATTATACTGCAGCAGTGGACATATACGGCAGTATCACTGGATTTATCGGCAGTACCACTGGACATATATGGCAGTATCACTGGAATTATATGGCAGTACCACTGAACATATACGACAGTATCACTGGATTTATACGGCAGTACCACTGGACTGGATTTATACGGCAGTACCACTGGACATATACGACAGTATCATTGGAATTATATGGCAGTACCACTGGACATATATGGCAGTATCACTGGATTTATACGGCAGTACCACTGGACATATAAAGCAGCACAGGGACACCACCACTGGACTGATGCAGGACAACACAGCACCACTGCAATGGACTGGACTTATACAGCATCACTGGACATATGGCAGCAGAGGATACCACCACTGTGACTGGACTGATGCAGCATACGACTCTACACTGGACTGAGCAGCACAAGACAGCACTGGAATCGCCACCCCACTTTCCCGCACAGACACTGAGTGAGGATGGAGACACGTCCTCTCACTACACTCTCCAATGCCGGAGTGAAAATGGCGGCGACGCACGGCTTATTATATGGAATACAAATCCTGCGAGAATCCGACAGCGGGATGATGACGTTTTGCCTCATTCTGGTTTCCGAGTCTGGCAGGAAGTCCCGAGCAGGACTCCGATCCGGGCACGGGACGTGATGTTCGGTAGGGTTCTGTTCTCAGGGAACCGAACCCACTCATCTCTAGTTAAATGTAACTTAAACACCTCCCCCCAAAGTTGAATAAGCACACAAGCAGACATGTATTTGTAGCAGATTTATAGAAATGATTTGCACTAGCATCATAGCAGCAGCGTATTGTTAGGCGCCGGGGTCCGCTCGTCGGTGCGGCCCGGCGCCTAGCAACCAGGGAGCCGCACGGACCCTAGCAACGGGGACGCCACTGGCGGACCGCGTTCCCCGTTGCTGGGTCCATTTAAATTAATAGGGCACCTGTTTCCTGGCCGTGCAGCAAGGCAGCTGCACGGCATTTAATCCAATCAGCCTCTGAACAGCTGATTGGAGGACTCCCTGTTAAGTACACTTCCAGGGCTTCTCACAGACGCCGGTAATAGCTTCCTGCATGCTGTATCTGTTTGCTGAGAGTGTTTCCAGTCCTGCTGTACCCGGTCGTTCCTGTCCTCAGTTGTCCTGTACTCGGAAGTCGTCATCTGTTCCTGGAGTCCTGACTGAGCACCTTTAAACATTCAGTGGTGTTCGTGAGTCACGGCGTAGCCGTGTGTTGCGGCTTGGCCGCTTTATTACTTATTATTTATTATTTGTGTTTCTGAGCTTTTGCGGAGGATTCCGCTCCCACAGATCCACTCTGGTATCCAGCGGTGCTGGGTAGGAGTAACGGACTAGTGGATTTTGGTTGTCCTTTTATCTGGCGGTTTTTCCGCGCATACTTCTGGTTTGGTTAGTTAGCTTGTTGCCCCTGGCCTGTTGTCAGTCAGAGGTCCTCTTGTCATCATCCTGCCTCGGATTTCCCTTTGTCTCTCACTAAGACCGGGGGGCACCGGAGTTGGGCAGACATAATCCGCCTTTCAAACGTGGCTGCCAGGGGCTCAAGAAACCATAGTCTCGCAAGGGATTTTCGATAGCACGGGTGAGACAATAGAGTTAGGGCGCCAGGGGCAACTAGTCTCTCTAGCTCCCGTAACCAGCATTCCCCTTCCAGTACTCTGGCCATTGTCATAAGATCTCCTCCGGTCAGGAGTACTGGAATCATAACATTATTACCGGCCATACCAAAACTTAAAATTAAACAGGGTTTGATTTTTTCCTTATTCAGTTTTGTAAGAGTTATCGGCCTCATGAATCCCACAGGTTTAGGGCCAAATCCTGGCCAGCTCCTAGTCAGCCAGATTCAAGAACTTACTCAGATGGTTCAGGATCTTTCCCTTCGGGTGAAGTCGCAGGAAGATCTTTTACGAACTTCCCCGAGGGTAGTCCCTGAACCAAAAATGCACTTGCCTGACCGTTTTTCTGGTGATAGGAAGGAGTTTTTTAATTTTAAAGAATCCTGTAAACTTTATTTTCGTTTAAGACCGATCTCCTCAGGTACTGAATCTCAGCGGGTCGGAATTATTATTTCTTTGCTCCAGGGGGATCCTCAGACCTGGGCTTTTGGTTTAAAAGCAGAGGATCCGGCATTGTTGTCAGTAGACGCCTTTTTGGGGTCTTTAGGGCTTTTGTATGATGACCCTGATAGAGAGGCATCCGCTAAGAGTCAGTTACGCGCTCTCAGACAGGGTAGAAATTCTGCAGAGGTTTATTGTACAGAGTTTCGCCGTTGGTCGAACGACTGTGGCTGGAATGACCCAGCCCTGCGCAGTCAGTTTCGCCTCGGCTTATCTGAGTCTATAAAAGACAGTCTCCTTCAGTATCCCGCTCCTGAGACTCTCGATAAACTCATGGAGCTTTCTATTAAGATTGATCGTCGTCTCAGAGAGCGGAGGGCTGAAAAAGGAGCACCTGTCAGGTCTACTCCATGTGTATTTTCCATTCCTGAGGACATAGAGGAGCCCATGCAGATGGGTCTCTCCCGGCTGTCTCCAGAAGAAAGAGCCAGAAGGCAAAACTCTGGTCTTTGTTTGTACTGTGGGGGTAAGGGACATTTTGCCCGTAATTGTCCGAACAAGTCGGGAAACGCCTCGACCAAGTGAATTGTGAGGGGTTCACTTTGGTCTGCAGCTTATCTCCTCGAATAACTCCCTTTTAGTCCCAGCTAAAGTTTCCTTTGGCAGCCTCAGTTCTTCGGTGTCGGCTTTTGTTGACAGTGGAGCTGCAGGGAACTTTATGGACTTAACGTGGGCCAAAGCCTTAGGTATTCCTCAGTTAGCCTTGGGTAGGTGTATCACCATGCATGGTTTAGATGGGAGTCCCTTGTCCAATGGGGTTATTTCCCTCCGTACACCCCCTATACTACTTACGGTAGGAGCTCTTCATTCCGAAAAGATCGAGTTTTTCCTTACCCATTGCCCAGCAGTTCCAGTGGTTCTGGGTCACCCTTGGCTGGCCTTTCATAATCCCATCATTGACTGGCAGTCGGGGGAGATTTCACAATGGGGTACCATCTGTAATAAGGAATGTATTACGTTTCCCGTCAGAATAGCTGCTGCCATTCCCGAACTCATTCCCGTGGAATACCAGGACTTTGTTGATGTGTTTTCCAAGGGCAATGCGGACATTCTGCCTCCCCATCGGCCTTATGATTGTGCTATTGAGCTAATTCCTGGTGCCACATTGCCAAAGGGAAGGTTATATGCATTATCCGGGCCAGAAACTGCGGCCATGAATGAGTATGTTAAGGAGAGCCTAGGGAAAGGATTTATCAGGCCATCTAAATCCCCTTTAAGTGCAGGCTTCTTCTTTGTGGAGAAAAAAGATGGATCACTCAGACCTTGCATTGACTTTAGAGCCCTGAATAAGATCTCAGTTAAAAATACTTACCCTCTGCCGCTGATTTCTGTCCTCTTTGATCAGCTGCGTTCGGCTGTGATTTTTTCTAAAATTGACCTGAGGGGAGCGTATAACCTCATCCGAATCAAGTCGGGAGATGAGTGGAAGACGGCTTTCAGTACTCAGTCGGGTCACTACGAGTATCTGGTGATGCCGTTTGGCTTGTCTAACGCTCCGGCAGTTTTCCAGGATCTCATTAACGATGTGCTCCGTGATTTTCTAGGAAGATTCGTGGTCGTTTACTTAGACGCAGTGCCAGATTAAGGTCCACATGGGCCTAGAGCTGGAAATCAGGAAAGGCCTATTGCGTGCCGCAATGTGACTAGCGCTGTGGCAGTATGACTTGTGATGTGGAGGTGTGGTCTATATAGGGGGTGTGGCCTGTGCCATGGGTATCTCCATACTTCTATTAGTGTTCACCCCTCATACCTAGCCACAACAGTAAATTAACTAAATTAATAATGCAGAGATCATTGCAGTGACCGCCATATAAATTCTAGAGCATTGCAGACAATGCCATATAATACAGAGCTCATTACAGTAACGGCTAGATAATACAGAGAACATTACAGTGACATTCAAATTATTTACAGAGCATCCAAGTGACCGCCATACAATGCAACGAACATTGTAATGAGTACCATATAAAATAGAGAACTCCAACTACCACCACAAAATACAGAAGACATCACAGCCACACACTATTGCCTGTGATCTGGAATTAAATAAATCAGACTGCAAGTATATCTACCGTGTCTATCTATAATAGGAAATTATTGGAAGTCACACTTTTTAGCATTGGGCACTGGCAGTGGCTTTGGTCAGACACCTCACTGGAAGAATGCTTGGATAAACAAGGCACACCAGGCACAGTCCCGCCTCCCTTCTCTGGTCTTTACTCCCATCTCTGTTCTCCTGGTTCCCTTGATACTGTGTGCTCCAGAGACAGTGGGGGAGATAAATTATCCTGACATGGATCGTGCAGGTATGGGATGCAGTTAAAATGTCGGCTGTTGAAATCCCAGCGTTCAGGATACCGACGTTGAAATGCCGACAGATGAAATCCCTGTGCACCAGGGCTATTCCCACTGTTGTATGTCCAAGACACCCACAGAGCGGGAACACATCCTGTGGAGAGTGCATGAACACATCTCCACAGTAATACATGGGGGAGAAGCGGAGTCAGCGTGCATAACATTCCCTTAAACCACTTCTCCCCCATAACGACTAATCTTACATCTACTCCAGTGTGTCAGCACAAACACACCGAGCCTGCGCTGTAGTAAAGCAGAGCCAAGGCAGGACCAGCTGCAGTCCACATCACCTATATGCCGCAGCTCACTCTCAGCCACCCTGTTCTCCGTCACCATGGTGACATGCCCCACCCGTCCCTTACACCCCAGCATACATATATATATATATATATAAACATATGAGAAAAAAGGCATACATATAAATACATTAATCTACCCTCCTGACGCCACATATTATAATGATAAAAAAATCTGACTAGAATTCAGATTATTTACCTCAGCTTCAACTCTATCAGGTGACAGGTCTCAGTCAGTCAGGAGGTGCTCTGCCTCTGTGCTGGGTGCAGTGGTAACATCACACAGCGCAGTGGAGGTGCCCACGAACTCTATATGGTGGTGGGAGGGCTTCTGACGCCTTCCATACTGTCCACCCTCCTTTTCACTTGTGTGCCTCAAGCTCCTGTGCCCTTCCAATTGTGGGTCTATGTATGTATGTGTGTATTTAAACATTGTGGTCACACACCGTGCTGCACCCCAAATCTAGGATGTGGTTATGTTACCAGCAGTCAGCATGCCAACCCTGGAATCCCGAACGCTAAAAATGCTGGCAGATGGAATTACCCACAGGGACTATTCCCACTCATGGATATCCATGACACCCATAAAGTGGGAATAGAACTTGTGGCGAGCGCAGCGAGCCTGTAAGGGGCTTTGCTGCACTCACCCGTCCCCCCATCCCTCCCACAGGCATTCTGGTGCCGGGACCCTGGTACCGGTATGCTGACCGCCGGGATTCTGGCAAAATTCTACACACAATACCCCATAATGACAACGTGAATAAAGTTTTTTTGAGATTTTTTGCAAATCGCTGTGAATACTTTCCGGATGCACTGTATATAGGGGGTAATTCTGAGTTGATCGCAGCAGCAAGAAAGTTAGCAATTGGGCAAAACCATGTGCACTGCAGGGGGGGCAGATATAACATGTGCAGAGAGAGTTAGATTTGGGTGGGTTATTTTATTTCTGTGCAGGGTAAATACTGGCGCCTTTATTTTTACACTGCAAATTAGATTGCAGATTGAACACACCACACCCAAATCTAACTCTCTCTGCACATGTTACATCTACCCCACCTGCAGTGCACATGGTTTTGCCCAATTGCTAAAAAAATTTCCTGCTGCGATCAACTTGGAATTACCCCCATATATCAATGTCCTGGTGAAGGAGGAGTAAAGCCCCTCCTAAACGTTGACCTATATATATTGTCTTATACACAATGGGCGAGATGCAGAAAGTGGAAAATTGCAGCCAGACCTCTGAAAATGCAGTTTCTGGAGGTTTGGCCGTGTGCTGCATATGCACCAAGCCCCGGAATGCTTGGATGTGGTGGGCAACGCCATCTTCAGATGAGAGGGATCAAACCGGACACCCCACGGCATGCGTCACTCAACACATACGCAGATAGGACTCCGGGTCCTAAACCCAGAAGTCCTATCATCACAAAGGGCAGCTCTTACAGCAAGAGCTTCCATTGTAATTTTCTTCATGCATACAGTGTTTGTAAAAGCTGATATGCATACTGTACCTGCTGCATCCCACCCATATATCTCTATATATACACAGTTTACACACACTGTATTGTATATAAACGCCAGGGCTTTAAGAAGGGCAGGGCAGAGCCAGCCATACTCATTCGCAATGGCGTAACTAGAAATTTTTGTCCCTCAAGCCAAAGTGAAGAATTTGCGCGCGCCAAATCCAAAAGGGGTGTTGCTTCACCAAAATGGGTGTGGATTCACTGAAAGGGGCGTGGCATTGCAGGAAAAGACTACCTTATACCCCAGTTTTGCAACCTGCATGCCCAGACGTTAGCCACCACAGGAAAGAAAAATAATCCTGATTCATGCCCCTTACATTATTTGTAATTTTTCCTCCGTATAGTGATGCCACATACTGCAAAGGCCCTCAGACATTATGCCACACACAATAATGCACATGACACAATATGCACACACAATAATGCCCCCGACACATTATGCCACACACCGTAATGCCTGTGACACATTATGACAGGAAGCGCAATGCCCGTTATACATTATGCTACACACTGCAATGCCCGATACATTATAGCACATACAATGCCTGTGACACATTATGACACACACCGCAATGACCCTGATACATTATAGCACATACAATGTCTGTGACACATTATGACACACACTGCAATGCCCCTGATACATTATAGCACATACAATGCCTGTGACACATTATGACACACACCGCAATGACCCTGAGACATTATACCACATACCACAATGCCCGTGATATAGTATACCACACACCGTAATGCCTGACACATTATGACACACACCGCAATGTCCGTGATACATTATGCCACACACTGCAATACTTCTGATACATTATAGCACATACAATGCCTGGGACACATTATGACACACACCGCAATGCCTGTGACACATTATGCCACACACCGTAATGCCTGTGACACATTATGCCACGCATCGCAATGCCCCTGATACATTATATCACATACAATCAGTGCCAGATTAAGGTCCACATTGGCCTGGAGCTGAAATTTATGTAGGGCCTATTGTTGCCACGCAGTGGTTGTGATTAGCGCCACAGAGAATTTTTCGCTGTGTGGGCAGGGGGGTGTGGTGGCATACTACATCACTGAGCTTCCTCCCCTTCACTATATCACTACTACACTACATCTCCACACTATAGGGCATATTTATCACAATCCACATCCGAGATTCGGATGTGATACATTTGACCTAAATCGCGTTGCGATAATTGAATACATTACAAGGATGTGTCAATTATCGCATACAGAGACAGAGCTTGTGAGAAAGCTCTGTCCCTGCGAATCCAGTTGCCACAATTCTCAGGGTAGATTTTGTGAAAAATACCCTGAGATTGTAAAGTGCATGCGCTGCCACCGGCAATTAAAACTCTATGTGGACAAAACACGTGTTTCAGTATAAATGTGAATTAAAAATATATAAATATGAATATTACAGTATATATTAAACAAAGCCAGAGCGCATGCCCCTCAGCAAACACAGCCAGCTGCAAAAGTGCAGGGACACAGATATGTGCTTATATCTCCTTCAGGTAGAAGACCACACCGCTGCCAGTATAGTATCCACTTTCCCTACCTCTCCCTGCTGACAATGTTGCACAGTCACTCCAGCAGCATAACACGGTGGGGAGACTTCCTTCACTGAAGCCGGCAATCTCCTTAGGCGATAACTGATGCTCCATATAGCGCTGTGTCAGTTGGTATGGGTGGATGGTTTGACGGCTTTCCTGCTGACAAAGCTGAACACTCCCTCCTGCATCTTGAGGTGGGAGCACTTCTTTCATTATAGCCGGCAATCCCCTTAAGCCGCGACTTCATTTTCTGGATGCTCCGTATAGCGATGTGTCAGTCTTTGTGAGTGGGCAGGTAGGCCTCACGTGCCTAGTGGGAAATTCGCAACTGGGGGGCAAAGACACAGGTGGAAAGGCTGGCAGAAGCACAAGTGGTGAAGGGGGCAGAGATACAGGTGGGAGGGGGCATATATACAGGTGGAATGGCTGGCAGTAGCACACGTGGTGAGGGGGCATAGATACAGGTGGAATGGCTGGCAGTAGCACATGTGGTGAGGGGGCATAGATACAGGTGAAATGGCTGGCAGTAGCACATGTGGTGAGGGGGCATAGATACAGGTGGAAAGGCTGGCAGTAGCACATGTGGTGAGGGGGCATAGATACAGGTGGAATGGCTGGCAGTAGCACATGTGGTGAAGGGGGCATAGATACAGGTGGAATGGCTGGCAGTAGCACATGTGGTGAAGGGGGCAGAGATACAGGTGGGAGGGGGCAGAGATACATGTGGAAAGGCTGGCAGTAGCACACGTGGTGAAGGGGGCAGAGATACAGGTGGAAAGGCTGGCAGTAGCACACGTGGTGAAGGGGGCAGAGATACAGGTGGGAGGGGGCAGAGATACATGTGGAAAGGCTGGCAGTAGCACATGTGGTGAGGGGGCATAGATACAGGTGGAATGGCTGGCAGTAGCACATGTGGTCAGGGGGCATAGATACAGGTGGAATGGCTGGCAGTAGCACGTGGTGAGGGGGCATAGATACAGGTGGAATGGCTGGCAGTAGCACACGTGGTGAAGGGGGCAGAGATACAGGTGGAATGGCTGGCAGTAGCACACGTGGTGAAGGGGGCAGAGATACAGGTGGAATGGCTGGCAGTAGCACACGTGGTGAAGGGGGCAGAGATACAGGTGGAATGGCTGGCAGTAGCACATGTGGTGAGGGGACATAGATACAGGTGGAATGGCTGGCAGTAGCACATGTGGTGAAGGGGGCAGAGATACAGGTGGAATGGCTAGCAGTAGCACACGTGGTGAAGGGGGCAGAGATACAGGTGGAATGGCTAGCAGTAGCACACGTGGTGAAGGGGGCAGAGATACAGGTGGAATGGCTGGCAGTAGCACATGTGGTGAGGGGACATAGATACAGGTGGAATGGCTGGCAGTAGCACATGTGGTGAGGGGGCATAGATACAGGTGGAATGGCTGGCAGTAGCACATGTGGTGAGGGGGCATAGATACAGGTGGAATGGCTGGCAGTAGCACATGTGGTGAGGGGGCATAGATACAGGTGGAATGGCTGGCAGTAGCACATGTGGTGAAGGGGGCATAGATACAGGTGGAATGGCTGGCAGTAGCACATGTGGTGAAGGGGGCAGAGATACAGGTGGGAGGGGGCAGAGATACATGTGGAAAGGCTGGCAGTAGCACACGTGGTGAAGGGGGCAGAGATACAGGGGCTGGCAGTAGCACACGTGGTAAAGGGGGCAGAGATACAGGTGGCAGGGGGCAGAGATACATGTGGAAAGGCTGGCAGTAGCACATGTGGTGAGGGGGCATAGATACAGGTGGAATGGCTGGCAGTAGCACATGTGGTGAGGGGGCATAGATACAGGTGGAATGGCTGGCAGTAGCACATGTGGTGAGGGGGCATAGATACAGATGGAATGGCTGGCAATAGCACATGTGGTGAAGGGGGCATAGATACAGGTAGAATGGCTGGCAGTAGCACACGTGGTGAAGGGGGCAGAGATGCATGTGGAAAGGCTGACAGTAGCACATGTGGTGAAGGGGGCATAGATACAGGTGGAATGGATGGCAGTAGCACACGTGGTGAAGGGGGCAGAGATACATGTGGAAAGGCTGACAGTAGCACATGTGGTGAAGGGGGCATAGATACAGGTGGAATGGATGGCAGTAGCACACGTGGTGAAGGGGGCAGAGATACAGGTGGGAGGGGGCAGAGATCCATGTGGAAAGGCTGGCAGTAGCACATGTGGTGAGGGGGCATAGATACAGGTGGAATGGCTGGCAGTAGCACATGTGGTGAGGGGGCATAGATACAGGTGGAATGGCTGGCAGTAGCACATGTGGTGAGGGGGCATAGATACAGATGGAATGGCTGGCAATAGCACATGTGGTGAAGGGGGCATAGATACAGGTAGAATGGCTGGCAGTAGCACACGTGGTGAAGGGGGCAGAGATGCATGTGGAAAGGCTGACAGTAGCACATGTGGTGAAGGGGGCATAGATACAGGTGGAATGGCTGGCAGTAGCACACGTGGTGAAGGGGGCAGAGATGCATGTGGAAAGGCTGACAGTAGCACATGTGGTGAAGGGGGCATAGATACAGGTGGAATGGCTGGCAGTAGCACATGTGGTGAAGGGGGCATAGATACAGGTGGAATGGATGGCAGTAGCACACGTGGTGAAGGGGGCAGAGATACAGGTGGGAGGGGGCAGAGATCCATGTGGAAAGGCTGGCAGTAGCACATGTGGTGAGGGGGCATAGATACAGGTGGAATGGCTGGCAGTAGCACATGTGGTGAAGGGGGCATAGATACAGGTGGAATGGCCTGCAGTAGCACACGTGGTGAAGGGGGCAGAGATACAGGTGGGAGGGGGCAGAGATGCATGTGGAAAGGCTGGCAGTAGCACATGTGGTGAGGGGGCATAGATACAGGTGGAATGGCTGGCAGTAGCACATGTGGTGAAGGGGGCATAGATACAGGTGGAATGGCCTGCAGTAGCACACGTGGTGAAGGGGGCAGAGATACAGGTGGGAGGGGGCAGAGATGCATGTGGAAAGGCTGGCAGTAGCACATGTGGTGAGGGGGCATAGATACAGGTGGAATAGCTGCCAGTAGCACATGTGGTGAAGGGGCAGAGACACGGGTGGGGAAGGGGCAGAGACATGGGAGGTGAGAGGGCAGATATATAGTTGTGGAGGGGGCAGAGACACGGGTAGGGAGGGGGCAGAAACACGGGAGGCGAGAGGACAGATATACATGTGGGGAGGGGGCAGAGATACGGGTGGGGAGGAGCAGTGACACAGGTGAGGAGGGGGCAGTGATACCGGTGGGGTGGGGGCAGAGACACGGGTGGGGGCACAGATACGAGTGTCTCTGCCCCCTCCCCACCCGTGTCTCTGCTCCCTCCCTACACAGGTAGGGAGGGAGCAGAGACACGGGTGGGGAGGGGGCAGAGACACTGGAGGGGAGGGGGCACAGATACGAGTGGGAGGGGGCACAGACACAGGTAGGGAGGGGGCAGACACACGGGTGGGGAGGGGGCACAGATATGGGTGGGGAGAGGACAGAGACACAAGTGAGGAGGGAGGCGGAGGCACCAATGGTAAAAGAAGCAGTGGCACAGGTGTGAAGGGGCTGAAAGATAGGTGGGGAGGGGTAAAAGACACAGGTAATAAAAAGGTGAAGTGGGACATATTCAAAGGGGCAGTAGAATAAATGATGCAGTCTGACAGAGGCAGCTGCAGCCATAGCTGGATGTCCCTTTCCCATTTACGGGAAAATTTAACTTGATTCTAGATAATTCCCAACCACCCTGTCCAGTCACAGAGCTGCTGTGATTGGCACCCTGCTAGCATAGGGGAGTAGCAGAAATGGGGTCAGGGGGTGCACGGCTAAAGCTGCGACCCCCCCCCCCCGGCCACCAGATCGATACAGCTGCAAGAGAGAAGAAGCAGTGCACTGCAAAAAAAGTACTACAAACAGCATGCTGGCGGAGCTTTCGGACGGGTCCTGGAGGCGGGGCATCCATCGGGTGCGGGGCTTCACACAGGTCTGGGAGGCGTAGCTATGGACGGGTCTGGGAGCCGGAGCTTCAGTCTGGAGGCGGGGCTTTGGACGAGGCAGGGAGCTGGAGATTTGGACAGGTCCGGAGGAGGAGCTTCTGACATCATCATGGGGACGGAGCATCTGACAGGTCAGGTCCGTCAGGACAAGGGACGGTGCTTCTGGCATAGAAGGGGCCAGCTGGGGTCAGGGGTGATGTGTGATTTCGGGTGGCCGGGAGGAAGTGAGCTGAGCTGGTGGTGACAGGAATTTTTTTTTCCTGTCAACACTGGCTGTGCTGCTGGGGATCCTGTGGGCCTATTTTCAATGGGGGGCCTGGAGCTGCAGCTCCATCCGCCCCATTGTTAATCCGGCTCTGCATACAATGCCTGTGACACATTATGACAGGAATCGCAATGCCCGTTATACATTATGCTACACACTGCAATGCTTCTGATACATTATAGCATATACAATGCCTGTGACACATTATGACACACAACGCAATGCCTGTGACACATTATGCCACACACCGTAATGCCTGTGACACATTATGCCACACACTGTAATGCCTGTGACACATTATGCCACGCATCGCAATGCCTCTGATACATTATAGCACATACAATGCCTGTGACACATTATGACACACACCACAATGCCTGTGACACATTATGCCACACACCACAATGCCTGTGACACATTATGCCACACACCGTAATGCCCGTGACACATTATGACATACACTGCAATGTCCGTGACACATGCCACACACTGTAATGCCTGTGACACATTATGACACACACCGCAATGTCCGTGATACATTATGCCACACACCGTAATGCCTGTGACACATTATGCCACACACCGTAATGCTGGTGACACAATATGCCACACACCATAATGCCCCCGACACATTATGCCACACCACAATGCCCGTTATAAATTATGCCACACACTGCGGTGTCCCTGAGACATTATACCACACACCATAATGCCTGTGACACATTACGCCATGCATCACAATGCCCGTTATACATTATGCTACACACTATAATGCCCCTGAGATATTATACCACACACTGTCAAGCCTGTGACACATTATGACACACATCGCAATGCCCGTGATACACAATGCCACACACCGCAATGCCCGTTATATATGATGCCACACACCGCAATGCCCATTACACATTAAGTCCTACAGTAAGGCTTCTAATTACTTTTAAATTACCTGCTCGTTGCCAGGGGTTGTCATGCTCTGGGTGTCATGCTCGTTGACAGAGGTTTCATGCGCTGGGTGTCAAGCTCGTTGCCAGGGGGTAATGCTTGTTGCCAGGGGTTTCATGCACTGGGTGTCATGCTCGTTGCCAGAGGTTTCATGCGCTGGGTGTTATATTTGTTGCCAGGGGGTAATGCTAGTTGCCAGGGATTTCATGTACTGGGAGTCATGCTTGTTAGTTGTTGCTAGGGAGTAATTCTGCCGATCCCCCCTTCCCGCTGCCGCTGAAGGTTGTAGTGAGCCGCGGGCACCGCTGCCCGATCCCCCCGTTGCTGCTGCCTCTGAAGGTTGTAGTGAGCTGCGGGACATTTTGGAAGGGACATTTTGCAGATTGATATGCGGACGGCTAGTCCGCATGTCAATCTGCTCTGAATCAGTGGCGGCGCCCCCGTAGCCCTGCGCCTCCGCAGTGGCTGCGGGGGTGGGAGTTACGCCACTACTCACTCGCTGCCACAACCTCTGCACCCTAGAAGGCACTTTCACCCACGCACCCCATGGGGCACAGATTTATTGGTGCCGGTCAGGGGGTGTGTGCTGCACAGGGCGCACTGATGCCTTGTTTTGGGGCGGATACATGCAAATACATAGACAGGGGCGAGACCTTACACTGATTTGTGGGAAGGTAGTTCGGGCATGCCTGCAGGTTTCTGCACAGCCAGTGACTGTAATTCTTCCTGTGCTCCAGCCTCCACTCACAGCAGCATTTAATATCACACCATTAGTGCCTTGCTGCTAACTAAACTCATAGGGGCCGTGAATGGTCTGAAGGGACTGTAAATGGGCTTCAGCCGAGGCATGTCACAGCCTCAGGCAAAGGGGACAGAGTTGTAGTCAGCTAGGGGGCGGAGCTACGGGCGGCCAGGGGCGGAGCTTCGGGCGGCCGGGGGCGGAGCTTCAGACTGCTCCGTGTGTAGAATGGAGTGACAGCTCCTGCTGATCGTGGGGTGAGTGGGGTGGCTGGGAGGTGAGCTGGGCTGTTGCTGGTGACAGGATTTTTCTCTTGTCAATACTAGCTGCACAGCAGCACTGCAGGGAGTCCTGTGGGCCTAATTTCATGGGAGGGCCTGGAGCTGCAGCTCCACCCGCCCCATTGTTAATCCGGCCCTGCTTAGACGACATCCTGATCTATTCTGACTCAATTGAACAACATGTTACCCAGGTGCGTCAGGTTCTTCAAAAATTACGTGAAAATCACCTATATGCCAAGCTGGAGAAGTGTGAGTTTCATGTCACAGAGGTATCCTTTTTAGGGTACATTATTTCCCCTCGGGGATTCTGTATGGAACCTAAGAAGCTCCAAGCCATCCTTAGTTGGGCGCAACCCACCAACTTAAAAGCAATTCAGCGCTTTTTAGGGTTTGCGAATTATTATAGAAGATTTATTCATTCTTTTTCCGACCTGGTTGCTCCCATTGTGGCACTGACTAAGAAGGGAGCGGATCCTACCAACTGGTCACGTGAAGCTGAGTTATCCTTTCAGGCCTTGAAACAAGCTTTTGTCTCAGCTCCAGTCCTCAGACATCCCAACCCAGAATTGCCCTTCATTGTTGAGGTTGATGCCTCGGAGGTTGGAGTGGGGGCTATCCTATCTCAGAAGGATCCGGACTCTCTGGAACTACATCCTTGTGCCTTTATGTCCAGGAAATTCTCATCTGCTGAATCCAACTACGATGTTGGTAACCGGGAGTTACTGGCTATTAAATGGGCTTTCGAGGAGTGGAGGCATTGGCTTGAGGGAGCAACACATACCATTTCAGTATTGACTGACCACAAAAATCTTCAGTACATCGAATCAGCTAAGCGGCTGAATGCCCGGCAGGCTCGTTGGGCTTTATTTTTTACTCGTTTCAAGTTTATTATCACTTTTAGGCCAGGTTCCAAGAATACCAAGGCGGATGCCCTGTCACGCAGTTTTCTTCCAGTTCATAATAACAGTCCTGTTACGCCCATACTTCCGTCTTCAGTCATTTGGGCAGGCCTCACACAAGATTTGTTTACCCAGTTAAAGCAGCTTCAACATCAAGCTCCTGGAAATACTCCTGCTGGTCGTCTTTACGTCCCTGAGTTTTTGAGAACTACTGTTTTGACTGAGTTTCATGATAGCAAAGTTGCCGGGCATCCGGGGATCTCTAAGACTTTGGAATTAGTCTCCCGCTCAGTATGGTGGCCTGGTCTTTCTAAAGACATTAAGGAGTTTGTTTTTTCTTGTCAGGTCTGTGCACAGCATAAGGTTCCCCGTTCCTTGCCTATCGGGCAACTTATGCCCTTAAATGTTCCTCTCAGGCCATGGTCTCATATTTCCATGGATTTTGTGGTAGACCTCCCTCTGTCAGCCGGATTCCGAGTCATATGGGTGGTAGTGGACCGTTTTAGCAAGATGGCCCATTTCATTGCTCTTCCCCGACTGCCATCTGCCCAGGGATTGATTGTTTTGTTTCTCCGCCATGTTTTCAGACTTTATGGGTTGCCCACTGATATTGTTTCTGATCGGGGTCCACAATTCATTGCACAATTCTGGAAGTCTTTTTGTGCCTCATTAAAGATGAAATTGTCTTTAACATCCGGCTATCATCCCCAATCCAACGGGCAGACCGAGCGAGTTAATCAATCATTAAAACAGTATTTGCGTTTGTACTCAGCCAAACTCCAGAATGATTGGTCCGAGTTTCTTCCTTTGGCGGAGTTTGCTTACAACAATTCTTGTCATTCCTCCACTAATGTGTCTCCATTCTTTTCAGTTTTTGGTTTTCACCCCAGAGCTAATTCTTTTTTTCAACATTCCTCTGTTTCCTCACTAACCTTAACCTCTCATCTCAGAGTCATTTGGAAAAAAGTGCACCTTGCTCTCAGAAAAGCGGCATTTCGAGAGAAAAAGTTTTCTGACAGGCTCCGGCGTCCTTGCACTTTTAAGGTGGGAGACAGGGTATGGTTGTCGACTCGTAACATTAGACTTCGACAAACCTCAGCTATATTGGGCCCCAAATTTATTGGACCATTTCATATTATTAAAAAAATCAATCCAGTTGCTTTCCGGTTACGTTTACCAAGAGCTCTCCGAATCGGAAATACGTTCCATTGCTCCCTGTTGAAACCATACGTTTCTTCCAGTAGATTTCCTCAGAAGATCTCTCAGGGGAAATCACCAGTAGATGTACAGGGACATCAGGAGTTCTTGGTGGAGAAGGTTCTCGATTCCAAATTGTCCCGGGGTCGGCTTTATTTTCTGGTGCACTGGAAGGGCTATGGTCCAGAGGAAAGGTCTTGGGTCCTGGATAAGGATCTCCATGCCCCGAGGCTCAAGAGGGCATTTTTTCGGGAATTTCCTCGGAAACCTGGCTTTAGGGGTTGACCCCTCCTCAAGGGGGGGGTACTGTTAGGCGCCGGGGTCCGCTCGTCGGTGCGGCCCGGCGCCTAGCAACCAGGGACGCCGTGCGCGTACAGCCGCCGGCTCCCTGGCAACGCTAGACGCCGGGCGCACGGAGCCGCATGGACCCTAGCAACGGGGACGCCACTGGCGGACCGCGTTCCCCGTTGCTGGGTCCATTTAAATTAATAGGGCACCTGTTTCCTGGCCGTGCAGCAAGGCAGCTGGAGGACTCCCTGTTAAGTACACTTCCAGGGCTTCTCACAGACGCCGGTAATAGCTTCCTGCATGCTGTATCTGTTTGCTGAGAGTGTTTCCAGTCCTGCTGTACCCGGTCGTTCCTGTCCTCAGTTGTCCTGTACTCGGAAGTTGTCATCTGTTCCTGGAGTCCTGACTGAGCACCTTTAAACATTCAGTGGTGTTCGTGAGTCACGGCGTAGCCGTGTGTTGCGGCTTGGCCGCTTTATTACTTATTATTTATTATTTGTGTTTCTGAGCTTTTGCGGAGGATTCCGCTCCCACAGATCCACTCTGGTATCCAGCGGTGCTGGGTAGGAGTAACGGACTAGTGGATTTTGGTTGTCCTTTTATCTGGCGGTTTTTCCGCGCATACTTCTGGTTTGGTTACTTAGCTTGTTGCCCCTGGCCTGTTGTCAGTCAGAGGTCCTCTTGTCATCATCCTGCCTCGGATTTCCCTTTGTCTCTCACTAAGACCGGGGGGCACCGGAGTTGGGCAGACATAATCCGCCTTTCAAACGTGGCTGCCAGGGGCTCAAGAAACCATAGTCTCGCAAGGGATTTTCGATAGCACGGGTGAGACAATAGAGTTAGGGCGCCAGGGGCAACTAGTCTCTCTAGCTCCCGTAACCAGCATTCCCCTTCCAGTACTCTGGCCATTGTCATAAGATCTCCTCCGGTCAGGAGTACTGGAATCATAACACGTATATCGTCACTGGAATTACTGATGATACAGGACACTACCACTGGTCTGATGCAGCACAACACGTTGTTATAATTATTATACTACAGCAGTGGACAAATAGCAGCAGCGTATATCATCACTGGAATTACTGATGACACAGGACACTACCACTGGTCTGATGCAGCCCAACAGATTGTTATAATTATTATACTGCAGCAGTGGACAAATAGCAGCAGCGTATATCATCACTGGAATTACTGATGACACAGGACACTACCACTGGTCTGATGCAGCCCAACAGATTGTTATAATTATTATACTGCAGCAGTGGACATATAGCAGCAGCGTATATCGTCACTGGAATTACTGATGACACAGGACACTACCACTGGTCTGATGCAGCCCAACAGGTTGTTGTTATAATTGTTATACTGCAGCAGTGGACATATAGCAGCAGCGTATATCGTCACTGGAATTACTGATGACACAGGACACTACCACTGGTCTGATGCAGCCCATTATACTGCAGAAGTGGACATATAGCAGCAGCGTATATTGTCACTGAAATTACTGATGACACAGGACACTACCACTGGTCTGATGCAGCCCATTATACTGCAGCAGTGGACATATAGCAGCAGCGTATATTGTCACTGAAATTACTGATGACACAGGACACTACCACTGGTCTGATGCAGTCCAACAGGTTGTTATAATTGTTATACTGCAACAGTGGACATATAGCAGCAGCGTATATCGTCACTGGAATTACTGATGACACAGGACACTACCACTGGTCTGATGCAGCCCAACAGGTTGTTATAATTGTTATACTGCAACAGTGGACATATAGCAACAGCGTATATCGTCACTGGAATTACTGATGACACAGCACCACTTTATACAGCTACACTGGATATATGGCAGCAGAGAACACCAACACTGTGAATGGCTGGACTGATACAGCACAATACACTGATTACACTGGACTGGTCTGCACAACACAGCACCACTTTACAGCTACACTGGATATATGGCAGCAGAGATCACCAACACTGTGACTGTCTGGACTGTTGCAGCACAATACACTGAGTGACTACACTGTACTGGACTGAGCAGCACAACACTTGCCACCCCACTTTCCCGCCCCAACACACAGACACGGAACACTTAGGACACGTCCTCTCTATACACTCTCCGAGACTGGAGTGAAAATGGCGGGGACGTGCGGCTTCTTATATGAAATCCAAAACCCGTGAGAATCCGACAGTGGGATGATGACGTTTTGACGCGTTCGGGTTTCCGAGTCATGCGGGAAAATCCGAGCCTGACTCGGATCCGGGATCGAGACGTGACGTTCGGTAGGGTTCGGATCTCTGAGAACCGAACCCGCTCATGTCTAAATAATATACAACACAGGACAGCAACACTGAATTTATATGGCAGCACCACTGGACTGGACTTATATGGCAATGCCACTGGACTGGACTTATACGGCAGTATCACTGGACTTATATGGCAGTACCACTGGACTTATACGGCAGTATCACTGGACTGGATTTATATGGAGGGTACCACTTGACATATACAGCAGTATCACTGGACTTATACGGCAGTTCCACTGGATTTATATGGCAGTACCACTGGACATATAAAGCAGTATCACTGGATTTATACGGCAGTACCACTGGACATATATGGCAGTACCACTGGAATTATATGGCAGTACCACTGGAATGGATTTATACAGCAGTATCATTGGACTTATACGGCAGTATCACTGGACTTATATGGCAGTATCACTGGACTGGATTATACGGCAGTACCACTGGACATATACGGCAGTATCACTGGATTTATCGGCAGTACCACTGGACATATATGGCAGTATCACTGGAATTATATGGCAGTACCACTGGACATATACGACAGTATCACTGGATTTATACGGCAGTACCACTGGACTGGATTTATACGGCAGTACCACTGGACATATATGGCAGTATCACTGGAATTATATGGCAGTACCACTGGACATATATGGCAGTATTACTGGATTTATACGGCAGTACCACTGGACATATAAAGCAGCACAGGGACACCACCACTGGACTGATGCAGGATAACACAGCACCACTGCAATGGACTGGACTTATACAGCATCACTGGACATATGGCAGCAGAGGATACCACCACTGTGACTGGACTGATGCAGCATACGACTCTACACTGGACTGAGCAGCACAAGATAGCACTGGAATCGCCACCCCACTTTCCCGCACAGACACAGAGTGAGGATGGAGACACGTCCTCTCGCTACACTCTCCAATGCCGGAGTGAAAATGCCGGCGACGCACGGCTTATTATATGGAATACAAATCCTGCGAGAATCCGACAGCGGGATGATGACGTTTTGCCTCATTCTGGTTTCCGAGTCTGGCAGGAAGTCCCGAGCAGGACTCGGATCCGGGCACGGGACGTGATGTTCGGTAGGGTTCTGTTCTCAGGGAACCGAACCCACTCATCTCTAGTTAAATGTAACTTAAACACCTCCCCCCATAGTTGAATAAGCACACAAGCAGACATGTACTATTTGTAGCAGATTTATAGAAATGATTTGCACTAGCATCATGTACAATTATAACAGTACACCTTTCTAGTGGATAGCGGTGTGACTTTCAGTTGAAAGCCTCCCATCAATGGGTTGGGTATGCTTGGCTGGTGCTGGGGATCCTGGCAGTCAGCATACCAGCCACAGGATCCCAGCAGCAGAGCCCCTTGTGGGCTCGGTGGCGAGCTGCACTCGCCACAGGTTCTATTTCCACTCTATGGGTGTCGTGGACACCCACGAGTGGGAATAGTCCCTCCTAGTTGGCATGCCGACGGTCAAGATTTAGAGTGTTCGGGATGTAGCCGTCAGTAACAGCCGGTCACATAACTACATCCCCCATCAATGTGTGTACTTATAGAGATGGCTCCTGCAGAAGTAATACACTGAAATGAACATTAGAAAGAGATTTGTAGTGATAATAGCAAATACATTTATAATACACTTACTGTACACAAAGACTATTTTCTTATACTACAAAATGAGATGTGTGGCTAACCAAGTTATTTCCTGTTGTCTAAAGGTGATGAATGCCTAATTAGTAAGCTAAGTAAGGTACTGTATGCCAGCTGTACTTCACGGGGGAGGAGGCTGCAGCTCACAGGATATTCCTTCCTCCCCTCTGTGGTCTGCCTGCACTCAGGAACCCCATACTCTCCAACTGTACCTTTTTGGCCGATACAGTTAGTTTTTTTATGGTCTGTTCCAGCCAAAATGGGCTTTGTACCGGTTTCAGTGTCTCCCACCCCTATTGATTCCTATAGGAGCGCTGCAGGGCCACAACCCCTTTACCCTTTCCTAATTTGTATCGATTTTCAGCACAGCCGTGTTGGAGGGTATAGAACCCTTACCATTACAGGCTAAGACCCGTCTGTAACTCGGGTTACCAGTCAGCATGGCCTGTAACAGAAATCTTGGGGCCTAGTACAGTGATATCTCTGGGACCACCTCAGAGATATATAGATATTAGAGATGTGCACCGGAAATTTTTCGGGTTTTGTGTTTTGGTTTTGGATTCGGTTCCGCGGCTGTGTTTTGGATTCGGACGCGTTTTGGCAAAACCTCCCTGAAATTTTTTTTGTCAGATTCGGGTGTGTTTTGGATTCGGGTGTTTTTTTCAAAAACCCCTCAAAAACAGCTTAAATCATAGAATTTGGGGGTCATTTTGATCCTATAGTATTATTAACCTCAATAAATAACCACAATTTCCACTCATTTCCAGTCTATTCTGAACACCTCACACCTCACAATACTATTTTTAGTCCTAAAATTTGCACCGAGGTCGCTGGATGACTAAGCAAAGCGACCCAAGAGGGCGGCACAAACACCTGGCCCATCTAGGAGTGGCACTGCAGTGTCAGACAGGATGGCACTTCAAAAAATTGGCCCCAAACAGCACATGATGCAAAGAAAAGAGAAAAAGAGGTGCACTGTGATCATTGGACGGCTAAGCTAAGCGACACAAATACCTCAATATCACAGGAATTATTCATTCTAATCAATGGTATTATTGGTCCAAATCACTGGAAGAAAATGAAAAAATCACTGGAATTATTCGTTCTAATCAATGGTATTATTGGTCCAAATCACTGGAAGAAAATGACAAAATTACTGGAATTATTCATTCTAATCAATGGTATTATTGGTCCAAATCACTGGAAGAAAATGACAAAATCACTGGAATTATTCGTAAACATTTGTAGAAAGTCGCTGCTTTCTGATTACAGAAATGCTCAGATATTCCTGCGAATCCACAATCCATTCCAAGAGGAAAAAGAAATTGAGAAACCGTTGTTTGAGAATGTTTGTTCTCTTTACCTTACAAAGGAATAAACCACTTTCCAAGAAGACTGACGTTTTTTGGGGATTATGTCGACATAATGTTTTTGAATATAAATCCTAAAGCAGGTGGTGTATTACAGCAAAAGAGTGCAAGAGACCAGCCATGCAGTTTCTGAAATATTATGACAAAATGTTACTGTATTTCATAAGCACTCATTCCTAACTCTGCTAAGTACTGTTTGGTATACTGTATCTGGCTTCCATGAGGTAGCTGTCCATTATTTCAGCTTCCATTGAAAGCGGTAGAAGTTATCGATTCTTTTTTTTATTTTTATTTTCCCCTATTTTTAATTTTCTCCTGCATAGCCCAGTCAAATGTTGCAATGTTAAGTATTGACTTGTGCCTTCTGGGGGTCCACTTCTTCACCAAACCCAGCTAAATCTCATCCTAACCCTCTGTTCCACGTTCTCTATGTAGCCCATCTGTGTCACCCATGTCTGTCTACCCCTCCCCTTTAGATTGTAAGCTCTCACGAGCAGGGCCCTCTTCCCTCATGTGCTTATCCTTTGTCTTACTTTAATAATCTTCAGCTGTACCACATCCAGCAGTCTTCTGCCACCTGATACTTATTCCAGTGTCATCTGCTGATGTAACTATGTGTATTTACCCTGTACTTGTCCTATACTGTCATCAACTGTAAGTTGCTGTTTTCCTGTTTGATTATTTATGTACTCTGTAATTGGGCGCTGCAGAACCCTTGTGGCGCCATATAAATAAAGGATAATAATAATAATAATATAGGGTGTATAATCCCCAGGTGTATCTCACACATCACACAGTACAGTATATAGGGTGTATAATCCCCAGGTGTATCTCACACCTCGCTCAGTACAGATTACAGGATGTATAATCACCAGGTGTATAACACACGTCGCACAGTACAGTATACATACTGATCACAACAATGCAGCAGATATTGAGCACTGATCAGGATACTAGAAGTGACACAGAGCTGCAAGATACAGCAATGACCTACTGTATTGTACTATATATGTATACTGCTGGTCACCAAAATGCTGCACTGTCCTACTATATACTGCTCACAATAATGCAGCACAGATATGGAATGGATACTTGCAGTGACACAGAGCTGCAAGATACAGCAATGGCCTACTGTACACAACTATATACTGTTGGTCACCAAAATGCTGCACTGTAATACTATATATACTGCTCACAAAAATGCAGCACAGATATGGAATGGATACTTGCAGTGACACAGAGCTGCAAGATACAGCAGTGGCCTACTGTACACAACTATATACTGTTGGTCACCAAAATGTTTCACTGTAATACTATATATACTGCTCACAAAAATGCTGCACAGATATGGAATGGATACTTGTAGTGACACGGAGCTGCAAGATACAGCAATGGCCTACTGTACTGTACTACTATAAGTATAATTATATAATGGTGGTCCCCAGTCCCCACAATGCAGCACACTGAGCACAGATATTTGCAGCACACTGAGCACAGATATGGAGCGTTTTCAGGCAGAGAATGTAGATATTTGCAGCACACTGAGCACAGATATTTGCAGCACACTGAGCACAGATATTTGCAGCACACTGAGCACAAATTACGGAGCTTTTCAGGGAGAGAACGCAGCCACGTCCTCTCCGTTCAATCTCCAATGCACGAGTGAAAATGGCGGCGACGCGCGGCTCTTTATATAGAATACGAATCTCGCGAGAATCCGACAGCGGGATGATGACGTTCGGCCGCGTTCGGGTTAACCGAGCAAGGCGGGAAGATCCGAGGCTGTCTCGGAACCGTGTAAAATGGGTGAAGTTCGGGGGGGGGTTCGGATCTCGGAGAACCGAACCCGCTCATCTCTAATAGATATAGATATATTTACTGATGTAAACTGATGTGACTATTCGCAGCCAATGATCAGTTCATTAATTTCATTAGGAACTAGCGGAGCAATCACAAGCTGCAAATAGTTACAGCCCGACGTGCCATGTACAGCAAAGATGAGCATGGCTACATCTGTATATATATATATACACTGCTCAAAAAAATAAAGGGAACACTTAAACAACACAATGTAACTCCAAGTCAATCACACTTCTGTGAAATCAAACTGTCCACTTAGGAAGCAACACTGATTGACAATCAATTTCACATGCTGTTGTGCAAATGGAATAGACAACATGTGGAAATTATAGGCAATTAGCAAGACACCCCCAATAAAGGAGTTGTTCTGCAGGTTATGACCACAGACCACTTCTCAGCTCCTATGCTTTCTGGCTGATGTTTTGGTCACTTTTGAAAGCTGGAGGTGCTTTCACTCTAGTGGTAGCATGAGACGGAGTCTACAACCCACACAAGTGGCTCAGGTAGTGCAGCTCATCCGGGATGGCACATCAATGCGAGCTGTGGCAAGAAGGTTTGCTGTGTCTGTCAGCGTAGTGTCCAGAGCATGGAGGCGCTACCAGGAGACAGGCCAGTACATCAGGAGATGTAGAGGAGGCCGTAGGAGGGCAACAACCCAGCAGCAGGACCGCTACCTCCGCCTTTGTGCAAGGAGGAACAGGAGGAGCACTGCCAGAGCCCTGCAAAATGACCTCCAGCAAGCCACAAATGTGCATGTGTCTACTCAAATGATCAGAAACAAACTCCATGAGGGTGGTATGAGGGCCCGACATCCACAGGTGGGGGTTGTGTTTACAGCCCAACACCGTGCAGGACATTTGGCATTTGCCAAAAAAACACCAAGATTGGCAAATTCGCCACTGGCGCCCTGTGCTCTTCACAGATGAAAGCAGGTTCTCACTGAGCACATGTGACAGATGTTACAGAGTCTGGAGATGCCAAGGAGAACGTTATGCTGCCTGCAACATCCTCCAGCATGACCGGTTTGGCAGTGGGTCAGAAAATGGTGTGGGTGGCATTTCTTTGGGGGGCCTCACAGCCCTCCATGTGCTCGCCAGACCCCTTGTGAGACCATATGCTGGTTCGGTTGGCCCTGGGTTCCTCCTAATGCAAGACAATGCTAGACCTCATGTGGCTGGAGTGTGTCAGCAGTTCATGCAAGACGAAGGCATTGATGCTATGGACTGGCCCGCCCATTCCCCAGACCTGAATCTAATTGAGCACATCTGGGACATCATGTCTCGCTCCATCCACCAACAACACATTGCACCACAGACTGTCCAGGAGTTGGCGGAGTCCAGGTCTGGGAGGAGGTCCCTCTGGAGACCATCCGCCACCTCATCAGGAGCATGCCCAGGCGTTGTAGGGAGGTCATACAGGCAAGTGGAGGCCACACAAACTACTGAGCCTCATTTTGACTTGTTTTAAGGACATTACATCAAAGTTGGATCAGCCTGTAGTGTGTTTTTCCACTTTCATTTTGAGTGTGACTCCAAATCCAGACCTCCATGAGTTAATAAATTTGATTTCCATTGATAATTTTTGTGTGATTTTGTTGTCAGCACATTCAACTATGTAAAGAACAAAGTATTTAATAAGAATATTTCATTCATTCAGATCTAGGATGTGTTATTTTAGTGTTCCCTTTATTTTTTTTGAGCAGTGTATATATATATATATATATATATATATATATATTAAAGCGCAAAGGAATTTGCTGCACTATATAACAAACTGTTGATAAATAAACATCTATATATTTATCTATACACATATATTAATATGTGTATCTCTTTTTCCTCCCCTACACACACCACAGTCTGTGTCTCCATTTCTCCTTCCTCCCACACTCCCCACAGTTTGTCTCTCCCCAATGACTCCATGCTGCATTCCCAGCTACCCCACCCCATCCCAAAACCATGTGTCCCGTCACCAAGCCACTCTTACCCTGGGGAGAGACTTACCTACACTGCACTCCCCAGTACCCAGACCTTCACACTGCACAGCAGGCACGAGGCCAGCGCAGGGCACGGGAATCCTGGCCAGCAGAGCTGCTGCCATGTCCAGGGCCATTGAGAGCCACGCTGGGCTCCAGTAAAGGTGTGGGGGCGTGGCTTAATAAGTGGGTGTGACTATGCCCTTTAGTATAAAAATATATGAATAATAATAATTGCTGGGCTGCTTGGCGGCCCCACGTGCTCCACAAGGGGTGGGGGCGCCATTTTAACATGGGGGGCATTATTTTAACATAGGGGGTAGGGGGGAAGGTACCAGGTTTCTACCTTACTTTATTTGGAAATGGGTCCCTCCTCCGCTGCCAGCTCCATCTTCCCAGTGATATTTGGTAAGATGACGCTGGTCACTAGAGAGCATAGACTTTCTATGCCATCTACCCGAAGACATCAGCGGGTGGATGGCAAGGCCATAGGACGTACAGGTATCCTTGAGGGGGTGGTGAGTGGACCTGGGCTCCCATGGGCCCCTTTAGCAGCCCAGGCCCGGTTAATTTGTACCTGCTCCCCCTGCCTCTTGGCGCCACTGACCATGTCCCATAACTGCCTGCAACAGAGATGGATCCCGAAGAGTGGTCGCATACTCATGTCACACAGTGACTGTGTGTGTGAGGCAGGTGCGGATCTAGACTGTTCTTTTTAGGGTGGGGGTGGGGGGGCGACTCAATGATTAATTCTAATTCCTCCTCTTTCCTGTCCTGGCACCTCCTCTTTCTGGTTTCAACTCCTACCCTTTATATATTTTTTGGGTGGTCACATGGCTTATTCCAATTTACATAGATTTTATATATGTTTATATATTCATACGGTGTACATATACAATGCTAAATACATCTATGCAAAGTGACAGTGTACAGTAGGGACAGGGAGCAATGTGTTTAGTCCAGCCACATGCAGACATTTCTCACTGCACTATGCTTAGGACACACAGGGGGACATTTACTAAGCAGTGATAAGAGCGGAGAAGTGAGCCAGTGGAGAAGTGCCCATGGCAACCAATCAGCACTGAAGTAACATCTATAATTTGCATACTATAACATTATACAGGCTGCTGACTGGTTGATGGGGACACTTCTCCACTGGCTCACTTCTCCGCTCTTATGACTGCTTATTAAATGTCCCCCACAGTACCAGACTCTCTACACAGGAAGTCACCATTAGCCAGATGCCAGCCCAGCCAGGTGCCCAGATCCGAGGGCACTTACCCGGGTAAGGCAGAGTGGGTAGTAAATGCTGCCGATTGTGCAAAGAGCGGGTGTAGTGGCCAGGGTGTGAGAGAGGACAGGATCATGCATGCTGCTGCTAGCCTACTACTTGACCATCTCTACTAGCTGCAACTGAATAGCTTGGAGCTCTTTGAAAAGAGCTCTCAGCATCGCCCACACTCTGACTTTGGTTGGCTTTTACAGGAGCTGTGTGCCCTGAAATAGGCTTGGAGCTGGTTGCACATAGGATTCAGGAATTCTCTCTCAGGCACCCGACCTCCAATCACAGCACAGCCTGAGCCTCATCATGCTCGACTTAAAACTCTCCCACCCATCCCAATTACAGCTGGGGAATCGGATGTACAGTACAGATAAGGGGAGGGGGAGGAACGGACCTTAACCTCTTCAGTGCAGGTCAAGATGAAGAGTGAAATGATGAGTGACAGACTGTGCTGGGGGAGGGGGCGTTAGCTCCGTTCACCCCCTTCCGCCCCCTTCTCTGGATCTGCCAGTAGTGAGAAGCTCCAGTCACTCTGAGGCAGCAGCCACACTGCCTTCAGCTTGCTGTCCTATTTGGACAAGGCGGCTCACATCCCAGCCAGGCACTAAATGGCATATCCTTGGGGCCCCTCTGATCCTTGGGGCCAGGTACAGGTGTCCCCTTTGACTCCCCCTGTCGCTGGCCCTGCCACGCAGTGGAGAATTTCCCAAGAGGCACGTAAGGCACTTCACTGGCTTGGGGAGGCATTTGAATGCTTGTTTTATTAAGGTCAGTCTAAATTTTCCCAGTATTATTTTAACTGTATAGTATACCATCTTGAGTGCGGGACAAGTAGCACATTTGCTTAGTATGATACATTTGAAATATTTAGTAGTTATTGGAAATTGTATAGACCAATCAATGTGCCCCTGGGCATGGAGGCTTGCCAATCAGTATGCAGGATGGGCAATTGCCTGCCCAGTTATCAGATTTAGTGGGATAGATTGTAAGCTTGCGAGCAGGGCCTTCCTACCTCTATGTCTGTCTGTTTTTGCCCAGTTTTGTTCTATTACTGTTGTTCTAATTGTAAAGCGCAACGGAATATGCTGCGCTATATAAGAAACTGTTAATAAATAAATAATCCACACTCTATTCAACATGGTGCATGGTACAGTATAGTGGATATATTTTGTATTAGGCATGTGCTACATATTGTATATTGGTACAGCCAAATTGCAGATTTAGTCACAAAGTAATGTTGACTTGGTGTCAGTGTAAACAGAGAACATACTGTATCTAAAGGTGTGTGAGGACTGTATAGAGCGGAAGTAATTAGTAGGATTACTTACAGAAGTTATGTGGGCAATTCTAGAATCTAAAGCCTGCCTAAAGAGGTGAGTTTTCAGGAAACGGTTGAAGGTGTGGAGACCAGAGGAGAGTCTTATTGTGCGTGGGAGGACATTCCAGAGAGTGGGTGCAGCACGACAAAAGTCCTGTAACCATGAATGGGAGCATGTAATGTGTGTGGATAAGAGACGCAGACCTTGTGCAAAACAGAGTGTTCATGCTAGGAGACATTATGAGATAAGCAAAGAGATATATGTTGGCATAGTTTGGTTAATAGTCTTATGTGTATGTAGAAGTGATTTTTAATGAAGTTAGTCAAAACCAGGCAGCCAGTGTAAGGACTGACAGAACGGAGCACCAGAAGAACATTTTGTGAGGAAGATCAGTCTAGCTGCTACATTCAAAATAGATTGTAGGGTGAAAGTCTGTTTGGGGGAAGACCTGTAAGAAGACTATAGCAATAATTAATACAGAAAGTAAGGAGTGCATGAATTAGAGCTTTTGTATTGTCTTGTGTGAGATATGGGCATATTCTGGATACGTTTCGTAGATGCATGTAACAGGATTTGGATACAGATAGATTGTATGTAGGAAACAAAGGACAGTTTAAGGATGACATACAGTATAGGCAGCGAGCTTGAGGGGTAGATTTTATTTTCATGTCATTAACAGAAATAGAGATGTCAGGTAGGTCACTAATAATGGCCAGTGAAAATATTATTAACTGAGGTAGGTAGCAATATGATATTCAAGAGGAAATGGTTGAAAGACATTCAGTAACGCTGGTAACACAGATGCTGATAGTTCGATTTGAGTATCATCCACATACATATGATACTGATATCTGAAAGAGCTGATAAGTTTTCCAAGAAGTAAGATAGACTGTGAAAAACAGAGGACATAGGACTGAGCTTTGCGCACTCCATCTGATAGAGGAAGTGAAGAGAAGGTGGATCCAGAGAAAAAAAACCCACTGAAAGAGCGATTTGATAAGTAGGATGAGAACCACTGTATCCTGAAGACCAAGGGGTTGTAGTATTTGTATTAGAAGAGGGCGGTCAACAGCAGCAGAGACATCCAAGAGAATTAGGAGTGAGTAATGTCCTTTAGACATAGCAGTGACAAGATCATTCACTTCCTTAGTCAGTGCTGTCTCTGCAGAGTGTTGGGAACCAAAGCCTGACTGAACTGGGTCCAATAACTTGTTTGAGTGAAGAAAGTGTGTGAGGAGGGTGTAGGCAAGTTTCTCATATTGAAAGGTGTGGATTGTATAATACGGGGTGTGCAACAAGCAGCTAGTTTTAATGAATTTCCAAAAGAAGGTTCCCTCTCACCGGAAATGCGGAAATCACTTAAACAGCACAAAATAAATAATGAGCATGCCACCAATCCTTTTAAATATATGTGTCCCCTTGTTCCAAAAATTCTCCTCAGCCGCACAAATTAATGGGCTCAGAAGGAATTAAAAAAGAAAGGGGTACATAGTGATATACAGTTTTCAATAAGCATTAAATAAATAGCATACAATACATATGACACTTAAAAAGCAATGTCAAGATGACATGAAGCATTCATAACACAAAGGGGATCTGTGAATGGCTAAAAGCAACAATTACCGGCTGCGGTGTACAACTGTGTAAGGAGTTCTAAGAATGCATGTGTGGAACAAATTGCTTTCAGTTCAGGTCCTGGGTCCCTCACTGTCGTGAGTCCACAAACTGTACCAGATTCTTTTAGAAGCACTCTGCCAACACGTTGCTATAAATCAACGCGTTTCAACCCTCTTGCTGGGGTCTTTTTCAAAATTCAAATGGTGTGAATGGCAGTCTCCACATAAACAAGGTTTAAATATACCAGTTGTCTTATTGTTGCGGTTCGGATGCAGCTGATCCCTGGAGAGTGGGCAACTAAAGTAAAGCAAAGCCAGTTTGTGCAAGGGCTTCCAAATTGCCTTTTTTTCCTGTCATGTCTATTTGGACAAGTAATTGTATGACTATTACACTGGGGTACAGCCTCCAGCGTCACAGTATTTGTATGAATATTACACTGTGGTACAAACTGCAGCGTCACAGTAATTGTATGAAATATTACAGTGGGGTACAGCCTGCAGCATCACAGTAATTGTTTAAATATTACACTGCGGTATGGCCTGCCGCATCACAGTAATTGTATGCATTATTACACTGTGGTATTGACTGCAACGTCACAGTACTTGTAATGTATACACTGGGGTATGGCCTGCAGCGTCACAGTACTTGTATGAAATTGGGGTACGACCTACCGCATCACAATACGTGTATAAATATTACACTGCGGTATGACCTGCAGCTTCATAATACTTGTATGAAATGGTACAACCAACAGCATCACAATACATGTATGAATGCTAAGCTTCGGTACAAACTGCAGCTTCACAATATTTGTATGAATATTGCACTGTGGTATGACCTACAGCATCATAATACTTGCATGACATTGGGGTATGACCTACAGCGTCATAATTTGTGTATAAATATTAAGCTGCAGTATGGCCTGCAGTGTCACAATACTTGTATGAATATTACACTGTGGTCTGACCTACAGCATCATAATACGTGTATGTATATTATGCTGCGGTACAGCCTGCAGTGTCACAATGCTTGTATGACTATTATACTGTGAGACGGCCTACAGTGTCATAATACTTTTATGAATATTACACTGCGGTACAGCCTGCAGTGTCACGATACTTGTATGAATATCGCGGTACAGTCTACAGTGTCGCAATACATGCCTGCAGCATCACAATACTTAGTATTACACTGCAGTCTGACCTGCAGCGTCACAATATGTGTATGAATATTACACAGCAGTATGGCTTACAGTGTCATAATACTTGTATATGAATATTACACTGTGGTATGGCATGCAGTGTCACAATACTTGTATGAAATTGGAGTATGGCGTGCAGCGTCACAAAACTTGTATGAATATTACACTGTGGTCTGACCTGCAGCATCACAGTACATGTATGAATATTACACTGTGGTACAGCCTTCAGCGTCACAATTCTTGTATGAATATTGCACTGTGGTATGGCCTGCATCGTCACAATACTTGCTGCTGCCCTCTCCCTTCCTTTCTGTTTGCTGCCCTCTCACAGCACATCAGCACATCACCCAGCCACCCAGCTAGCTCTCAAAGCCCCATGGGAACAGCCAGGGTGGAGTTAAACACACTCTGTGTTGTTCCATTTATGCTGAAAGTAAAGCACCATTCCGTTCATTTACCAAAAAGCTGTGTTGGATCTTGTTTGGGTACCTAAACACCTCACATATTCACCCCTCTACTGAGCTAATTACCCCATGTCATCACAGTACATTATGCTATGGTCTGCTGTTGTTTATTATCTCCATGCCCTGATACCCTGTTACTACTTTATATGAGTTTGCAGACAGCTCCTGTTTTAAATCCATGTACTGCTTAAACCTGCCATTCCCATAGTCCATAGTCTTCTACAATTTATCAATATGCAATAGTTTACTAAACTTTAGAGGGGAGTTCAATTTCCCATGGTAATTTACCACAGGCTAATTGATCCTCCTGGGGCTATCCAATTAGCTCTGAAAACTTCTCGATGCTGTAGTGCTGGCACTTATGGATTTTTTTTTTCAGGACCCCAGCAGGTCCCAGATGTGTGCCCTATTTTCACGATCATGGCAGCGAAAACACATGGGTCCATGAACTCATCATGGATCCTATGTGTTTTTACTAGGGATGAGCGGATTCGGTTCCCTGAGAACCGAACCCTACTGAACATCACGTCCTGAGCCCAGATCTGAGTACGGATCGGGTTTTCCCGCCAGACTTGGAAACCAGAACGAGGCAAAATTTCATCATCCTGCTGTCGGATTCTCGCGGGTTTTGGATTCCATATAAGGAGCCGAGCGTCGCCGCCATTTTCACTCCAGTCCTGGAGAGTGTAGCAAGGGGAGGTGCCTCCTCAGTGTCTGTGCGGGAAAGTGATGTTGCGCGTGGGGTGCAGACCTGCTCTTTTGTGTCATTCCAGTGCTGTCTTGTGCTGCATCAGTCCAGTGGTGGTGTCTTGTGCTGCATAAGTCCAGTCACAGTGGTGGTGTCCTGTCCTGCCATAAGTCCAGTGCTGCTGTATAAGTCCAGTCCAGTGCAGTGGTGCTGTCTTGTGCTGCATCAGTCCAGTGGTGGTGTCCAGTGCTGCCATAAGTCCAGTGGTGGTGTCCTGTGCTGCCATAAGTCCAGTGGTGCTGCTGCATAAGTCCACTCCAGTGGTGCTGTGTTGTGCTGCATCAGTCCAGTGGTGGTTTCCTGTGCTGCCATAAGTCCAATGGTGGTGCCCTGTGTTGCCATAAGTCCAGTGGTGCTGCTGTATAAGTCCAGTCCAGAGGTGCTGTGTTGTGCTGCATCAGTCCAGTGGTGGTGTCCTGTGCTGCCTTAAGTCCAGTACTGCTGCTGCATAAGTCCAGTGGTGCTGCCGTATAAGTCCAGTCCAGTGGCACTGCCGTATAAGTCCAGGGGTACTGCCACTTAAGTATAGGGGTACTGCCATATAAGTTCAGTTCAGTGGTACTGCCATATAAGTCCAGTCCAGTGGTGCAGCCGTATAAGTACAGGGGTACTGCTGTATAAGTCCAGGGGTACTGCCGTATAAATCCAGACCAGTGGTGCAGCCGTATAAGTCATGGGGTACTGCCGTATAAGTCCAGTCCAGTGGTGCTGCTGTATAAGTCCAGTACAGTGCTGCAGCCGTATATGTCCAGTGGTACTGCCGTATAAGTCCAGGGGTACTGCCGTATAAGTCTAGGGGTACTGCCATATAAGTCCAGTCCAGTGGTATTACCGTATAAGTCCAGGGGTACTGCCATATAAGTCCAGTCCAGTGGTACTGCCGTGTAAATCCAGTCCAGTGGTGCAGCCATATAAGTCAAGGGGTACTGCTGTATAAGTCATGGGGTACTGTCGCATAAGTTCAGTCCAGTGGTGCAGCCATATAAGTCATGGGGTATTGACGTATAAGTCCAGGGGTACTGCCATATAAGTCCAGTCCAGTGGTACTGACATTTAAGTGGGGCCAAGTTTTTAAAAGTGTCAACCTGTCTGACACTGCAGTGCCACTCCTAGATGGGCCAGGTGTTTGTGCCCACACTTGTGTCGCTTAGCTTAGTCATCTAGCTACCTCATTGCACCTCATTTTCTTCTTTGCATGATGAGCTGTTTGGTGCCTTGTTTTTAAAAGTGCCATCTTGTCTGCCACTGCAGTGCTACTCCTAGATGGGCCAGGTGTTTGTGCTGCACACCTGTGTTGCTTAGCTTAGTCATCCAGCAACCTCGGTGCACCTCTTTTTTTCTTTGCATCATGTGCTGTTTGGGGCATAATTTTTAAAAGTGCCATCCTGTCTGACACTGCAGTGCCACTCCTAGATGAGCCAGGAGTTTGTGCCGCCCTCTTGTGTCGCTTAGCAAAGCCATCCAGCTACAGTACCTCGGTGCAACCTTTTAGCCTAAAAACAATATTGGGGGTAATTCCAAGTTGATCGCAGCAGGAATTTTGTTAGCAGTTGGGCAAAACCATGTGCACTGCAGGGGAGACAGATTTAACATGTGCAGAGAGAGTTAGATTTGGGTGGGTTGTGTTCAATCTGCAATCTAATTTGCAGTGTAAAAATAAAGCAGCCAGTATTTACCCTGCACAGAAATAAAATAACCCACCCAAATCTAACTCTTTCTGCACATGTTATATCTGCCTCCCCTGCAGTGCACATGGTTTTGCCCAACTGCTAACAAAATGCCTGCTGCGATCAACTTGGAATTACCCCCATTGTGAGGTGTTCAGAATAGACTGGAAATGAGTGGAATTAATGTTATTGAGGTTAATAATACCGTAGGATCAAAATTACCCCCAAATTCTGTGATTTTAGCTGTTTTTGTATTTTTCCCCCAAAATCACCCAGATGCAAAATCAAAACCGAAACCCAAAAGGGTGGTTTTGGCAAAACCAATCCAGATCCAAAAGAAGACCGGGGATCCAGATCCAAAACCATAACACAAAACACGAAAAGTGCCCGCCGCACATCTTTAGTTTTTACCCGAAAACAGGTAATTTATTGGGCAGTAAAAATGGTCTCTAATTGGATTACCAGGGAAAAAAATCACGGTAAAGTTCCATTTTTACAGCATGAAAATTTATGGGGGCAATTAAATTTCTCCTACAGGTCTTAACACTCACCTGGATCTGTTTTTTGGAGCAGCTATTCTGGAATGAATACATTGATTTATTGCCCTGAAAAATCATTCCCTATCCCCACTATGGGTGGACTTCAGTTTGCCAGCGGCCGGGCTCCCGACAACCAGCATACCGTCACCGGAATCCCGACCGCCGGCATACCGACAGCTTTTCTCCCTCTTGGGGGTCCACGACCCCTCTTGAGGGAGATTAGATAGCGTGGCGAGCGCAGCGAGCCCGCAAGTGCCTCATTTGCGCTCGCCCAGCTGACGGTATGCCGGCGTTCGGGATTCCGGCGCCGGTATGCTGGCCGCCGGGAGCCCGACCGCCGGCATAACATACTACACCCCCCACTATGTGTGGGGACAAGAAATTATACTTTTCAGGGCCTCACTGCCACCAATAAGAAATAGGCCCACAATTCTTGCAATCTATTGATGTTTTTTGTCATTCTTCTAATAGTCCCTACACACTGGGCGATAATACTAAAAGATATTAACAATCTTGTTCATCGCTGGTGCCCCGTCGCCTGTGCATGCAGGCCAATATGGATCATCTCGTCCATATTTGCCTGCACTTCTATGGAGTCGGGTGACGGGGGGATGAAGAAACTTCACTCCCCCGTCACTGCCCCCCCGCCGCCCATCGCTCAATGTGTAGGGCCCTTTACGTGATTTGTCATACACAACCACTGCTATTTCCCTTCAGGACCAGTTACAACTGCAGTTTAAGAACATCATTTCACCTGCTGCATTCATAGGCTACTGTATTTTTATTTGGCGTAACTTGTAAATATGTCTTCATTTGCTAATTTGAAGGCATTTTGGTGCTAAATTCTGGATAAAAGCTATTGTTTTATAAAATATTAAGCATGCATCATACCAAGAAATAATGGGGGTCATTCCGAGTTGATCACACGGTAGCAGTTTTTTGCAGCTGTCAGATAGTCGCCGCCTATGGGGGAGTATATTTTAGCATAGCAACTGTGCGATCACTTGTGCAGGGGAGCTGTGCAAAGTGTTTTTGTGCAGTTTCTGAGTAGCTCTGAACTTACTCAGCGATCACTTCAGCCTTTCAAGTTCCGGAATTGACGCCTGGACACGCCTACGTTTTCCATGGCACTCCCAGAAAATGGTCAGTTGCCACCCAGAAACGCCTTCTTGCTGTCAATCACCTTGCGATCACTTTCTTCATAAGGTCCCACGCTGCCCGGCGTTTCCCGTCGCCAAGCAGCAACGCGCCTGTGCATTGCGGTCGCAGCGCATGCACAGTTCAGACCCGATCGCACCGCTGCAAAAAACTGCAGCGTGCAATCGGGTGGGAATGACCCCCAATGTCTCTATTACACCTTGTTTACAGTGAACAGACCACTTTGCAACATTCCGCCATAGAATATTGCTATGTATAAAAATAGAGCATTACAAATAGTCCAAGACTGGTCAGACCACATCTCAGAACATCATGTGAGTTCTGACCTGAGTGGGTATAAAATCTTTTAATTGGATATATTCTAGTAATTATCCTATTTAAAGAGAACTTACTTGGAATTATAAAGTCCAGAGTTCAGACCACTGTATTCACGTAACAGACTAATTCGGCTTATACAAATCTTAGGTGAGTGGTGATGGTTTATTTGTCTGCAGCAGAACATATTGGACATAGGGCCTAATTCTAAGTTGATCGCAGCATCAAATTTGTTAGCAGTTGGGCAAAACCATGTGCACAGCAGGGGGGGGCAGATATAACATGTGCAGAGAGAGTTAAGGCCCATATAGACGGGCCGATGCGGTAGAGATGTGTGCTGAGCGAACCACTCAGCACACATCTCTCCCGCCGCTCAGCACAGCGCGATCTGTGCTGAGCGTGCGTGGGGAGACGGGGGGCCGTACACTTCACCCAGCGGGTGAACTGAGCGACCCGTCTAGCACCAGCGATAGCACCAGCTATCTCTGTAGGGGGTACACACGGAGCGATAATGCTCAAATTCTAAGCAATCTAGTCAGATTGCTTAGAATATCGCTCCGTGAGTACCCCTTCCCCTTAGATTTGGGTGGGGTGTGTTCAAACTGAAATCTAAATTGCAGTGTAAAATAAAGCAGCCAGTATTTACCCTGCACAGAAACAATATAACCCACCCAAATCTAATTCTGCAAATGTTATAGCTGCCCCACCTGCAGTGCACATGGGGGTAATTCCAAGTTGATCGCACCAGGATTTTTGATAGCAACTGGGCAAAACCATGTGCACTGCAGGGGAGGCAGATATAACATGAGCAGAAAGAGTTAGATTTGGTTGGGTTATATTGTTTCTGTGCAAGGTAAATACTGGTTGCTTTATTTTTACACTGCAATTTAGATTTCAGTTTGAGCACACCCCACCCAAATCTAACTCTCTCTGCAAATGTTATTTCTGCTCCCCTGCAGTGCACATGGTTTTGCCCATTTGCTAACAAATTTGTTGCTGCGATCAGATCTGAATTAGGCCCATAGGTACACTAAACTACTGGACATACTTATTTGCTCACAGGGAAATAAGGAAATGGATGTACCCTAACACTTTTCGTGTTTTGTGTTTTGGTATTGGATCTGGATCTCCGCTTGCGTTTTGGATCTGGATTGGTTTTGTCAAAACCACCCTATTGGGTTTTGGTTTTGGATCTGGATGATTTAAAAAAAACAAAAACAGCTAAAATAACAGAATTTGGGGGTACTTTTGATCCTACAGTATTATTAACATCAATAACATTAATTCCACTAATTTCCAGTCTATTCTGAACACCTCACACCTCACAATATTGTTTTTAGGCCAAAAGGTTCCACCGAGGTCGCTGGACGACTAAGCTAAGCGACACAAGTGGGCTGCACAAACACCTGGCCCATCTAGGAGTGGCACTGCAGTGTCAGACAGGATGGTACTTTTAAAAACTAGGCCCCAAAGAGCACATAATACAAAAAAAAAGAGGTACAAGTCCTTGGGCCCTCTTACCCACCCTTATGTTGTACAAACAGGACATGCACACTTTTACAAACCTATCAATTCAGCGACAGGGTCTGCCACACGACTGTGGCTGAAATGATTGGTTTGTTTGGGCCCCCACAAAAAAAGAAGCAAATAATCCCAACAAAAAAGAAGCAATTAATCTCTCCTTGCACAAACTGGCTCTACAGAGGCAAGATGTCGTCCTCATCCTCATCCTCCGATTCCTCACCCCTTTCACTGTGTATATCCTCCTCCTCCTCACAGAGTATTAATTCATCCCCACTGGAATCCACCATCACAGGTCCCTGTGTACTTTCTGGAGGCAATTGCTGGTAAAGGTCTTCCTGGAGGAATTTATAATTCATGTTGATGAACATCATCTCCACATTTTGTGGAAGTAACCTCCTACGCTGATTGCTGACAAGGTTACCGGCTACACTAAACACTCTTTCGGAGTACACAATGGAGGGGGGGGGGGGGGCAATTTAGGTAAAATAAAGCCAGTTTATGCAAAGGCCTCCAATTGCCTCCTTTTCTTGCCAGTATACATACAGGCTGTCTGACATGCATGCTTGGATACTGTCACCCATATAATCCTCCACCATTCTTTCAATGGTGACAGCATCATGTGCAGTGACAGTAGACATGTCAGTAATTGTTGGCAGCTCCTTCAATCCGGACAAGATGTCAACACTTGCTCCTGACTACCCTGCATCACCGCCAGCGGGTGGGCTAGGAAATCTTATCCTTTTCCTCGCAGCCCTAGTTGCAGGAGAAAATGAAGGAGGAGCTGTTGACGGGTCACGTTCTGCTTGAGTTGACAATTTTCTTACCAGCAGGTCTTTGAACCTCTGCTGGAAAGAAACATATAACGTAGGCTTTAAACCTAGGATCGAGCACGGTGGCCAAAATGTAGTGCTCTGATTTTAACAGATTGACCACCCTTGAATCCAGGCAAAGCAAATGAAGGGCTCCATCCAGAAGTCCCACATACTTAGCGGAATCGCTCCGTCTTAGCTCCTCTTTCAAATTCTCCAGCTGCTTCTGCAAAAGCCTGATGAGGGCAATGACCTGACTCAAGCTGGCAGCGTCTGAACTCACTTCACATGTGGCAAGTTCGAAGGGTTGGAGAACCTTGCACAACACGGAAATCAATCTCCATTGCGCTTGATTCCCTCTCCTTTGCCTATATCGTAGGTGGATGTATAGGCTTGAATGGCCTTTTGCTGCTCCTCCATCCTCTGAAGCATATAGGGTGTCATTCAGACCTGATTGCACGCTAGTTTTTTTTGCAGCGCTGAGATCAGGTCAGACCTGTGCATGCGTATGCATCGCAATGCGAAGGCTCATCGCACGGGTACAAAGCGGATTGTAGTGTAAATATAAAGCAGCCAGTATTTACCTTGTTCGATGGGTTTTACGAAGAATCCATTTGCACAGCCGATTGCAAGGTGATTTAGAGGAAGAAGGTGTTTGTGGGTGGCAAGTGACCGTTTTCTGGGAGTGGTTGGAAATACGCAGGCTTGTCCAAGTGTTTGCAGGGCGGGTGTCTGACGTCAATTCCGGCCCGGACAGGCTGAAGTTATCGCAGCGGCTAAGTAAGTTCTGGGCAACTCAGAAACTGCACAAAGTTTTTATGTACTGCCCGGCTGCACATGCGATCGCACACTTGCACAGCTAAAATACACTACCCGGTGGGCAGCGACTATGCGAACGCTGGACTGCAAAATAACACTAGCGAGCGATCAGCTCTGAATTAGGCCATAGAGTCTTGAATTTTACCTTGTTACCACCTCTTGCTTCAGGTGATGGCAGGGCAGGTTCAGGAGTGTTTTCTGGTGCTCCAGTCTTCAGCACATAGTCGCTGAATGTCGAAACTGGGCCGCAATTTTTCGGGCCACCCACAGCATCTCCTGCACGCACCTGATATTTTTCAAAAAATTCTGCACCACCAAATTAATTATATGTGCAAAACATGGGACGTGCTGGAATTTGCCCAGATGTTGGAGTCATTCCGAGTTGATCGCTCGCTAGCAGTTTTTAGCAGCTGTGCAAACGCTATGCCGCTGCCCACTGGGAGTGTATTTTAGCTCATCAGAAGTGCGAACGGTTGTATCGCAGTGCGCCTGCAAAATGTTTTTGTGTAGTTTCAGAGTAGCTCAAAACCTACTCAGCGCTTGCAATCACTTCAGACTTTTCAGTTCCAGATTTGATGTCACACCCGCCCAGCGTTCGCCCAGCCACGCCTGCATTTTTCCTGGCACGCCTGCGTTTTTCCGAACACTCCCTGAAAACGGTCAGTTGCCACCCAGAAATGCCCACTTCATGTCAATCACTCTGTGGCAACCAGTGCGACTGAAATGCATTGCTAGACCCTGTGCAAAACGGCATCGTTTGTTGTGCCCGTACGTCGCGCGTGCGCATTGCGCCGCATATGCAACTGCCATTTTTAGCCTGATCGCTGTGCTGCAAACAAATGCAGCTAGCAATCAACTCGGAATGACCACCGTAATGCACGCACAATATTGGTGGCATTGTCAAATATCACAAAGAGAGTCTAAATGTCCTTGCCCTGTATGAAGGATTTTTATGTAAAAAGAATGTTAAGAAAATCCAGATGCATATTAGATGATGCAAGTCATCCAAATTATTTGGTCTTTGAAAGATTGCCATCCCTAAGACGTTTTAGGTGTGTACGTGCACACACAAAGCGCATGTTAAAAAGTTTTTTTCCAACAGCTGTCTGGTTGTTAAACAAACATAAGGATTAGTGCTAATTTCTTTTTAATGAAATATGTCTATTGTTTGTCTCATTGCACAGAATGTTCATATCTAAATTTCATTGACATCTCATTGCTGTTTTGTTAATGACACATAAAGTATATTATTATTATTATTATTATTAAGTGGGGTAAGCCATTATGTGATGATGTCCCTCAGTTTCTGTAAGAGGTTGTCAGCGATGTGCATCTTGGGGAAACCAGTGATACACAGCATAGCCTGCCTAGGAATGGGAGCGGTATGAAATACCTACAATCAAAATCCCGACAGCAATTGACTGACGGTCAAAATCCCGACAAGGTCAAAATACCGACATGGACAAAATACCGACATTTAAAATACAGACAAGGTCAAAATATTGACATGTAAAATGTCGACAGGTCAAAATGACGACACAGGGTTTCACTGTTTTTGTGTGTATGTCGGCATAGGTCGACATGCACACCATATAAGTGTACCGCGTCCCCTCGCATGGCTCGCTGTTATATTCCCCCTCCAGGTCCACTGGGATGGTAAAGTATGAACAAGTCGGTTTAAATGAAAAAATAATGAAAAACGTATGTCGACTTTTTGACCTGTCGACATTATAAATGTCGGTATTTTGACCTTGTCGGTATTTTAAATGTTGGTATTTTGACCATGTCAGGATTTTGACTTTGTCGGGATTTTGACTGTTGGTTAATTGCTGTCGGTATTTTGACCATTGGGATTTTGATTGTCGGTAGGTAAATTGATTGTCGGTAAATTGACTGTATCCCCTTGGAACGAGTTGGCATTTGTGAGATGCTGCTACTGGAGCCGCTGCTGTTGTTGCTGAAGGAGGCAGTACATCTACCCAGTAGGCTGTCACAATCATGTAGTCCTTAGTTTGCCCTGCTCCACTTGTCCACATGTCTGTGGTTAAGTGGGCAGTGGGTACAACCACATTTTTCAGGACACTGAGGACACTTTTCCTAATGTCCCTGTACAGTCTGGGAATTGCTTGCCTAGTGAAGTGGAATCTAGATGGGATTTGGTACCGGGGACAGAGTACCTCCATCAACTGTCTAAATTCCACTGTACTAATGGCGGATACCGGACGCACATCTAACACCAGTTGTTATGGCCTCAGTAATCCGCTTTGCAACAGGGTGACTGCTGTCATATTTCATCTTCCATACAAAGGACTGTTGGACAGTCAATTGCTTAGTTGAAATAGTAGAAGTGGACTTCTGACTTCTCCTCTGGGATGGCGATCGGCTCCCAGCAGCAACAACAGCATCAGCAACAGCAGTAGGCGTTCCACTCAAGGATCCTCAAGCGGAATCCCGGTTAGAGGAGCACTCATTATTGACCTCTAGTGTCTGTGCGGCGCTGCTATGGGAGAGACGTCATGATGTTTCTCCCATAGAGAGGAGCCGCGGGCGGCCAGACGGAGCAACAGCAGCAGCGGTCGGGAAACAGGAGCGGGGCTAGTAAGTATGGGTTTTTTTTTGGTGTGTGTTTGTAAGCGGCTACCAAGGGGCACAGCAACAGGGGGCACAACTACTGGGGGCACAGTGAGGGGGGGCACAACTACAGGGGGCATAACTAAAGGGGCAAATCTACTGGGGGCAGAGCTATAGGGGGCACAACTACTGGGGAAAATCTACTGGGGGCAAAACCTCTTGGGGTAAATCTACGGGGGGCACAGCTACAGGGGACACAGCTACTGGGGGCATAACTGTGGCCACGCCTCTCCCCTATGAAGCCACACCTCTATTTTTTGACACGGGCACTAACTGTAGACTGCAATTTATGTCATGTGACTGTAGTTGCCATGATAGTCACATGACTTTTTAGCAAACTACATAAAAGCAGCTTGAAGAAATAATAACGACACCATTTGGGTTATTTAATGGAAAACATTCAGCTTACTTTATGCACTGGTTTCAAGCATAAAAGTCAGCTTGGCTGGAGGTGAAGGAGAGTCTCAGAGACTCTCTGCTTTGATTGCTTAGTGATGGGCAGCATCAGGGAGAAGATGCATTATTTCTAGAGATGAGGGAACCGAACCCCCCTCAAATGTCACGCTCTGAGCCCAGATCTGAGTCCAGTTCAGGACTTCCCGCCAGAGTCGGGAAACCAGAATGGGTTTTGGATTCCATATAAACAGCCGCACGTTGCCACCATTTTCACTCTGAACTTGGAGAGTAAGGGAGACAGACCTCTGTCTCACTCTCTGTGGGTGGTGGCGTTGGGTGGGGTCAGTGTGTGGTCTACAGGGGTGCTGCTCCTGTCACTGTGGTGTGTCTGTGCTGTTAGGAGTGCAGTACTGGCTGTCCTGGCTGTCACTGGTGTTTCATGTGCTGTTAGGGGTGCTATAGCTGTACATGTGTGTTGTTGCTGCCCTGGCTCTGGCTGTCACTGTGTTGTACATGGGGCAGGGGCACTGTCCTCCTGTATGCTGTAAAAGTTCAGGGGTGCTATCTTTAAAATAAAAGCATGCTGGTCCTGTAGTCTGTGAAAATCCAGGGATGCTGATCCAGTTTTTTATGCTGTAAAAATTCAGGGCTGCTGCTGTTTTTAAAATAAAAGTACACTGGTCCTGTATGCTGTTAAAATACAGGGGCGCTGCTGTTAAAATAATATTACACTGGTCCTGTATGCTGTTAAAATACAGGGGTGCAGTTGTTAAAATAAAAGCACACTGGTACTGTAAGCTGTGAAAATACAGGCGTGCTGGTCCAGTTTTGTATGCTGTAAAAATTCAGGGGTGCAGTTGTTAAAATAAAAGTACACTTGTCCTGTATGCTGTACAAATTCAGGGGTGCAGTTGTTAAAATAAAAGTACACTGGTCTTTATGCTGTTAAAATACAGGGGTGCAGCTGTTAAAATAATATTACACTGATCATGTATGCTGTAAAAATACAGGGGTGCAGTTGTTAAAATAAAAGCACACTGGCACTGTAGGCTGGTCCAGTCTTGTATGCTGTAAAAATTCAGGACTGCAGTTGTTAAAAGAAAAGTACACTGGTCCTGTATGCTGTTAAAATACAGGGGTGCCACTGTTAAAATAATATTACACTGGCCCTGTATGCTGTAAATTCAGCATGTTTGCTCACAGCGCATTATCCTTCACCTCATGTATCCTCTGCCTTCATGTACATGGAGAGAGGTCAGGTGATACTCTTTCCAGGAACAAAGATGAGTGCTGAAATGCAATGTGCTCCAGCCAAGGCATTTAGATGCCGATTTATCATCATCCGCATCTGATGATGCAGATGACAGATGATAATATCGGCCAAACTCACAATGCGATAATTGAGTACATCGCATGGATGTATCAATTATTGCATTCAAGGACAGAGCTTGTGAGAAATCTCTGTCGCCGCGATGCCTATCCACAGCATCATCGGGGTATTTTTTGTAAAAATATACCCTGATGTCCTGCTGCACAGGCACCGCCGTCCGTCCATCCCCCTCCCACCCCCCCCGGCGCAAGTACTACATGCCACAAACAGGTTTACCCCAATGATTTTTACTTACCAGTCCCTAGAGCTGTTGTCCGCTGCTACCAGTAGGCTGCCAGGCACTGGATCCTGCTTCTGTGTTGTGACCCCCAGTGCTGTAAAGTGAGCTGCCGCTTTGCAGCATCACTTTACTGCAAAGGGGTCACAGTGCAGCACATGGAGGACTGATCCCCGGCTCCTGGGACTAGTAAGTATGTTTTATTTATTTATGTTTAAAGGTGATGAGCTTGTGTGTTTATCGGACACCCAGTGCTGATCACCGGAGCCCGGTCCCACAGAGCTTTCTCTGCCAGGGGGCAAATAAAGCTGTGGAAAAGGCTGCTTATCGCAGTGCTGTCCTGTGATTACGCCCGCTGGAGCTGACGTTATTATCACAGGGCACACTGCTGTGTTTTTTTACATTTTTTTTTAGAAACTGCAGCTATATCACATTTCCCATTTTAAGCATAGGAAATGCAATGTGGGTTACTTAAAAATTACAATTAAAGGGTTTGGATACCGGGATCCCGAATGCTAGAAATGCTGGCACACGGAATGCCAACCAACAGGCTCTATTCCCACTCGTGAGTGTCCGCGACACCCATAGAGTGGTAATAGAACCTGTGACGAGTGCAGCAAGCCACCAAGCCCGCTGCACTGTGAGCGCAACGAGCCAGCAAGGGGCTTCGTTGCGCCACCCCCAGATGCTGGCAGCCGGTAATGCAGTCCCAACCTTATTAGACATAGTAGGAAGAAAATAGTTGTAGAATAGCATATTACTAGAAATAAGCTTACCTATATATATTGAGCGGTAATCGGTTAGTTCCTAATGTGACCCAGTCAGCTGGTCTGTACAGTCAGATGAGATAACTTTCACTGCACCTCAGCTGACCACACAGATCAGCTGACCGGATCACAGAGAATGAGCCCACTGATCACCGATCCTGGTGCAGATAAGTTGTATTTCATTATTTTCTATTACAACTATTGAGCAGGGCACGAGAGGAGGCAGGGAGCCAGGTAGCAGCACAAAGGGGAAGATCCAGGGGGCTGTGGCAATCTCAGGCAGGCGCATAGAGGAGGGGTAGCTGGCGCATTGGTAGGGTGTTTCTTGCAGAAAATACCAGAAAAGTGCATGGAAGAGATTCGCCGGGACAAAGCTCTGTCCTGTGATGCAGATTTTTACACATTCCTCAATATTTGTAAATATTGAATGCTAATGTAATTGAAATTTTCACATTACAACCGTGTTTTATTTGGGAATAATGATACATATGCCTGTTACACACATGGTGACCACTTTATATAAATTACTTGTTATTCATGTTTAACATATATGGTATGTTATTATTTAATTATATTACCTGTATGTTTTATCTTGGTTTTTTTTTTTATCATGGGGTTCTTTTATTTGTATAAAGCAATACATAAAGTTTGGTACTATATGGGTACATGCTATAACCAATGTGTCAGCCGCCGTGGCTGTATCAGGACACGTCGGCTGCAGGCACGCCGCTCTGCAGTTCAGTCCCAGCTGTTACTAAGCAGCCGGGACGTCGCGATCAGCGTGCCAGGTAGCAGCTGGCGATCAGAGTCTGGGGGGCTGGGCTGCCAGGGTTCTCCCATGATTGGTCGGCAGGGCCTTTTTATGGGAGCCAGGTTAATACAGCCCCACCGGTGATAGCTTCTTGTGAGCCAGTCTGCCTGTATCTGATTAGTCTCTAGCTCCAGCCTGTGACTCCAGGTGTCCTGTTCCCTGCATTCAGCCAGAAGGATCGTTTCCAGCTTAACTCCTGGACCAATATTTACTTAGAATTCAAGTTTGTCCGATTTGAGTTTTTTTTTCTAAGTCCCAATCCGGGAATTCACTAAGCACCAATCTCTGCAGTGTTTGGACTATTCGTAATGGTTTGAATGACAACGTTCACAAATACGAATGAATAGACCATCGGTCAAACGCAGCTGTTATTTCATAGAATACTAGAATTCACTATTCATTCGTATTTGGGTGTTAGTTTCTGAGTGCTCAAGTGCGGGTCTGTTTTTTTTCCGATTCGTTAAAAAAAGCAGCAAAAAAATAGACCTGCTTTTTCCAGTCGAGTTTGGATAACCATGCACGGATCAGTGAGATCTGTGCATGGTTATCTATGGGAAAGGGTCTGTTTAGTGTAAAATCTGGAAAAAAAAATTGCGTGGGGTCCCCCCTCCTAAGCATAACCAGCCTCGGGCTCTTTGAGACGGTCCTTGTTGAAAAAATATGGGGGGAAAACTGACAGGGGTTCCCCCATATTTAATCAACCAGCACCGAGCTCTGCGCCTGATCCTGGTTCCAAAAATACGGGGGACAAAAAGCGTAGGGGTCCCCCGTATTTTTGAAACCAGCACCGGGCTCCACTAGCCAGGTACATAATGCCACAGCCGGGGGACACTTTTATACTGGTCCCTGAGGCCCTGGCATTACATACCCAACTAGTCACCCCTGGCCGGGGTACCCTGGAGGAGTGGGAACCCCTTAAATCAAGGGGTCCCCCCCTCCAGCCACCCAAGGGCCAGGGGTGAAGCCCGAGGCTGTCCCCCCCATCCAAGGGCGGCGGATGGGGGGCTGATAGCCTTGTGAAAAAATGTGAATATTGTTTTTAGTAGCAGTACTACAAGTCCCAGCAAGCCTTACCCGCAAGCTGGTACTTGGAGAACCACAAGTACCAGCATGCGGTGGAAAACCGTGCCCGCTGGTACCTGTAGTACTACTACTAAAAAATTACCAAAAAAAAAACACCAGGACACACACACCGTGAAAGTATAAGTTTATTACATACATGCACAACTCCATACACACATACTTACCTATGTTCCCACGAGGCTCGGTCCTCTTCTCCATGTAGAATCCTTGGGGTACCTGTGAAAAAATTTATACTCACATAATCCAGTGTAGAATCAGACCTTTGTATAATCCACGTACTTGGCAAAATAATAAAACAGAAACCCGACCACGCACTGAAAGGGGTCCCATGTTTACACATGGGACCCCTTTCCCCGACTGCCAGGACCCCCCCTGACTCCTGTCAAAGAGGGACCCTTCTGCCAATCAGGGAGCGCCACGTCGTGGCACCCTCCTGATTGGCTGTGTGCTCCTGTAGTGTCTGTCAGGCAGCACACGGCAGTGATACAATGTAGCGCCTATGCGCTCCATTGTAGCCAATGGTGGGAACTTTGCGGTCAGTGGTGAGGTTACTTTCGGTCAACCACTGTTGGTGTGGTTTGCAGGAGCTTGGTTACAAGAGGAAGGGATTTAGTGGTCAGTGGACTGCTTCCTCTGTCATCCAAACTTTTTGAACTTGTTACTGACTTATGATGAATACGCTGCAGGTGACGTATAAGGGAGGATGTTCCGAGGTGGTTAACGTCCTTACCCCTACTTATTACAGCTTGACAAAGGCAACATACGGCTTGACACCTGTTGTCCGCATTTGTGTTAAAATAATTCCACACCGAAGAGGTGATTCTTTTTGTAATTTGACCAGGCATGTCAATGGCCATATTCGTCCCACGGACAACAGGTGTCTCCCCGGGTGCCTGACTTAAACAAACCACCTCACGATCAGAATCCTCCTTGTCAATTTCCTCCTCAGCGCCAGCAACACCCATATCCTCATCCTGGTGTACTTCAACAGTGACATCTTCAATTTGACTATCATGAACTGGACTGCGGGTGCTCCTTCCAGCACTTGCAGGGGGCGTGCAAATGGTGGAAGGCGCCACCTCTTCCCGTCCAGTGTTGGGAAGGTCAGGCATCGCAGCCGATACAATTGGACTCTCCTTGGGGATTTGTGATTTAGAAGAACGCACAGTTCTTTGCTGTGCTTTTGCCAGCTTAAGTCTTTTCATTTTTCTAGCGAGAGGATGAGTGCTTCCATCCTCATGTGAAGCTGAACCACTAGCCATGAACATAGGCCAGGGCCTCAGCCGTTCCTTGCCACTCCGTGTCGTAAATGGCATATTGGCAAGTTTACGCTTCTCCTCAGACGCTTTTAATTTTGATTTTTGGGTCATTTTACTGAACTTTTGTGTTTTGGATTTTACATGCTCTCTACTATGACATTGGGCATCGGCCTTGGCAGACGACGTTGATGGCATTTCATCGTCTCGGCCATGACTAGTGGCAGCAGCTTCAGCACGAGGTGGAAGTGGATCTTGATCTTTCCCTATTTTACCCTCCACATTTTTGTTCTCCATTTTTTAATGTGTGGAATTATATGCCAGTATCAATAGCAATGGCCTACTACTATATATACTGCGCACAACTGAAATGCACCACAGGTATGGATGGATAGTATACTCGGCGACACAGAGGTAGGTAGAGCAGTGGCCTACTGTACCGTACTGCTATATATTATATACTGGTGGTCAGCAAACTGTGCAAAACTGAAATGCACCACAGGTATGGATGGATAGTATACTTGACGACACAGAGGTAGGTAGAGCAGTGGCCTACTGTACCATACTGCTATATATTATATACTGGTGGTCAGCAAACTGTGCAAAACTGAAATGCACCACAGGTATGGATGGATAGTATACTTGACGACACAGAGGTAGGTAGAGCAGTGGCCTACTGTACCGTACTGCTATATATTATATACTGGTGGTCAGCAAACTGTGCAAAACTGAAATGCACCACAGGTATGGATGGATAGTATACTTGACGACACAGAGGTAGGTAGAGCAGTGGCCTTCTGTACCGTACTCCTATATATTATATACTGGTGGTCAGCAAAATTATGCACTGTACTCTTACTATATACTACAATGCAGCACAGATATGGAGCGTTTTTCAGGCAGAGAACGTATAATACTGGTGGTCACTGGTCAGCAAAACTCTGCACTGTACTCCTCCTATATAACACTGCTGGTCCCCAGTCCCCACAATAAAGCAGTGTGAGCACAGATATATGCAGCACACTGAGCACAGATATGGAGCGTTTTGCAGGCAGAGAACGTATAATACTGGTGGTCACTGGTCAGCAAAACTCTGCACTGTACTCCTCCTATAATACTGCTGGTCCCCAGAATAAAGATATGCAGCCCCCTGAAACAAAGTGAGAGGACGCCAGCCACGTTCTCTCACTATCATTTCCAATGCACGAGTGAAAAATGGCGGCGACGCACGGCTCCTTATAGAATCCAAATCTCGCGAGAATCTGACAGCGGGATGATGACGTTCGGGCGCGCTCGGGTTAACCGAGCCATACGGGAGAATCCGAGTATGCCTCGGACCCGTGTAAAATGGGTGAAGTTCGGGGGGGATCGGATTCCGAGGAACCGAACCCGCTCATCTCTAGACAGAAGTCGTATTTCCAGTTTCTATTTCAGTTGTGTCATTTTGCGGTGGCTTCCGCACAGCCTTTATTCTTTGTTTGTGACGGTGTCGCATTTTGCGGCTAGGCCGCAATTCTCTAGTTGTATACCTTGAGTTGCGACAGCGTCGCATTCTGTGGTTTGGTCACTTGTCTTGGTTCCTGTGTTTGGGTTGGAGCTGCCGCACCTCACATAATCTGTTTGTTATTTTCTCAGTATGTTTCCCGCTAGTAGTCTCGCTAGTCTTGGTCAGTTTTCCTTTTATTCACTCTCAGTCTCGGTTGGTGTTTTGTTATCTTGTAAGACCTAGGGGCATCGGATTCTGGGCAGACCTAATTTGCCCATTCAAATGCGGCTGCTAAAGGAAAAGACTAGCCTTGCAGGCACCAACCGACCACTGGGGGGAATAACAGAGTCAGTGGCTAAAGTAGATATACAGTAGCTGCGATCACTCTTTTCCAGCCGCAGCTCCACATGGGAGTACTGGAACTCCCCAGTTGCCACCCAGTCCCCAGAGTTCCAGATACTCATTCCATAACACAATGTCAATTAATGTCCTGTATTTTAAGTGAATAATGTTTTCCTAAAACAAATATTCTATAACATATAAGAGAAACTATTGTATGTTTTACATAACATGCTTTAATTCTAAGAGCAATAACTCTAGACTCTATTATGTGATTGTATCTTGACTGGAGCTTATGTAAGTCACCGTGTTCTAGATAAGAATCAGGACTAGCTAGGCTCAAATAAACACAATGACATAAGGTTACATGGATAACATCTGTCAGCATCAGTTGATGCAATTAGATATCTTTATTTTCCTTGAAAAGAATATTAGCTGTTCTGGCAACAAAATAACATAATTTGACATAAATAGAAAACATTTCCAGTGACCATGACTACAATCATGGTAGGCCATGCACCTGCTCACAGATGCCAGTAAGGTAGACCTACAATACCGTAAGATATCTAGCCTTCCTTTTCACCACTGGAAATACTAGAACTGAAAAATTCTGGAACTCAGAACTATTTACTTCTCCTCCTTATCAGCCTGGCATATGGTATATGGTTACTATCAGGACCAGATTAACAATGGGGCAGATGGAGCTACAGCTCCAGGCCTCCACATAAAAATAGGCCCATCATCTTGGCAGCAGGATGATGTCCAGGCGCACAGCTGGCCAAACAATCATAAATTATATATATTAGAATAGTTTTTGTAGTTTTCTCACAAAATTATATATTTTTTTATGTTTATGTATTTAGGGAGACATTGGGGCACATACTGTATAGGGTGTGCACGACCACATGGCTCTGGCCACACCCACACCGCACTGGTTACAGCTCCTCTTCTTCTCTGAATAGGCCCTTGAACATTTTCAGCTCCAGGCCCATGTGGTTCTTAATGCGGCCCTGTTTTTTTTGTATGCATGTGCAGAAGCAGTTGGAGCTTTGTGCTTGCACACATAAGCTGAGCTGCGGACACCACTTGTGGGTGCCTGCAGCTGCATACAAGTTTGTCAGCCATCAGATGGGCATCGGAAAACTTTTTCCATCAGATTGTTAACATCAATACTTGCTAACCTTTAGCATCTGATGTCCATCTCTAGACAGCCCTAAGAGAGATGATGAGTCTGACTCGGTGTAGTATGAGTGGCCAGCGGCCGGGATCCCGGGGGCCAGCATACTGGTGCCGGGATCCCGACACCGGGATACCGTCAGCTGGGCGAGCGCTAATGAAATGACACGCAGCAGTTACAACACAATTTTATTGTAAAAACCCTTAGTAATTACAATTAAATAGGTAACATTGACAGATTATATAAAAATTATATTCAGAGTTCTTTGTCTGAATGCACAACAGAAACTTGGACATAAGCTGGCGTTGTCCTTATATCAAGCAGTCTTGTGTAACCAGGAATGGGAAATAGGCAGGTGGGTTGCGGAACAGGTAGGCAAGCTGGCTTTGACTCTAAATAGCTCAGTCTCATATAACCAGCAGGAGCACTTAGGTATGACAGCCTTGACAGGCACTGCTGGGCAGAGCTTGCATAAACACAGTCAATAATAACCCGCCTTTGAATTAGTAATAAGCACACAGGTATGACAGCTTTGACATAAACAGCTTATACTGACAATCACATTAGCCAAATCAGCCGACACTGAATATCGATGGGTATAACTATGGTCATAAACAGTTCACACTATAAACTCAATATAATAAACACACTACTACAGCAGTAAGCATTACGGGGAATATACGCCCCTATCCTCTTTTTCTAACATGAGAGTGGGGCACCACGAACTAAGTGGAGCCTACCCCCTTTTCCATTAAACAATATGCAGGGGCACGGTGGTAATGAGGGGAGCCTATCCCCTTAATAACCTAATTCAGAGTTCTGGCAGCTGAAGGGTATTACAGGGTAGAGTTACACAGCGGGAGGGCTTTATGGAGATCTCACCCACTGCTGCGGCGCTTCTGCTACCTCAGACCGCTCCTTGTCTTCAGCGCCACTTGGGATGCAGAGAACCACACCAGGGATGCACCCTTGCGCTGAAGCCTGCTGGAGTTTTCTTTGGTCTGCAGCCGCGCTGTTCCCAGACCCTTCCTCCTCGATCTCGCTGGGGTCCTCCTCCAGGTCCTTGAATCAGGGGTTGTCCTCGGCGCTGCCTGCTTCTCCGCCCGGCACATTCCTCCTCCTTCCCCGGACTCCGTCTGGTTGCGCTGGGTCCGTGGTCTTGTGATTTTCCCCGGCCGATATTTCAAGCCCTCAGCAGCCGCCTGTCTTCTCCCGATGGTCTTCTGGCGCTTCCAGTGGGCGGGCACCGATCCGGGCAGTTCCTCCAGCACACAGGGGTCCTCTGGCCACGGCGCAGCTCCACACTCCCGTCTCGATCCCCGGCGACCTCCAGCACAGCTCCGGAACAGGGTCCTCCAATCCCAGAGCAGCTACTCTTCTCTCCCCTCAAGCAACTTCCAGGGGCTTGGGTCCGTGGACAGGTATTTACAGGTCAGTGGCCCTCCTTCTCTCCATAGGACTTCTTCTCTCCGTCCCGAACTTTCACAGGTCAGCAATCCCTTCCCGCCGGACTCCCTCTCCCGCACTGGGGACCAGCTTATATGGGTCCCTATCTCTCGGACCTCCCCTGTCCTGGGGCCTAACTGGTTCCCTAGCCCCCAGCAACAGCCCACCCCTTCCTATTCTGCCCTACAACTCAGGGGGGCCAATGACCAGGGGACAATCTTCCCGGGTTTAGCTGTTGCTGGCCGGGGGGGGGGAGGGAGGGACATCTCCCTGTAGTGGCACCAATTCTCCCTCTCCAGGGCTTACAGGGTCATATAAAGTGCAGCCATGTTATATACTATGGGCTGTCTTTGATTTCTAACCATATGTGAGGGGACAAATACCCAGGGGGACCCCTGTGTAGTATTAAAAAAAAAATGCACCACCATATGTGGGGTATTACAGGAGGAAGGGCACTATATTGTTTTTTATGTGTGTGACTATATGTATGTCTACCTTTATATGTACTGTGGGTTATGTCAGGTGTGTTAGCAAACCAAAAAAGCACACTAATGGGCAAAACCATGTTGCACTGCAGGTGTGACAGATGTAACATGTGCACAGAGATTTAGATTTGGGTGGGGTGTGTTCAAACTGAAATCTAAATTGCAGCGTAAAAATAAAGCAGCCAGTATCTATCCTGCACAGAGACAAAATAACCCACCCATATCTAAATATCTCTACACATGTTACATCTGCCCCACCTGCAAGGCACATGTTTTTGCCATTTAGTGTGCTTTTTCGGTTTGCTTACAAACCTGAATAAACCAGTGTATACAGATGTGTCCTCATACATCTAGCCTCAATACACCATGCAGCGTGAGATGTCTGGTGTGAGTGAGCCGTCGAGTCCCATGCAACTCTGCTAATGTTGGGCATCTTTTTTTAGCAGAAAATGCATCTTAGTCGCAATGCAATGCAAGTAGGACACATGAGTAGACTATGACGATAAATTTGATATATGACACTTGTATATTGTGTGTGACTTAGACTGTACTGTATACTGAGCAGAACAGTACATTTTATAGTGTGTGTGACTTAGGGGTCTATTTATTAAAATTATTTTTACTAAAATAATGTGAAAAAGGTGTGAAAACACCCTTTTTCACATTATTTTAGTATCACCTGAATGTCCAAACCCTTTCATTCACTTTTTTTTAGTAACCCACATCGCATTCCCCATACTTATACTGGGAAATGTGATGTGGCCGAATTTACTAAATAAAAATGTGAAAAAATTAGAGATGAGCGGGTTCGGTTCTCAAATGCACCACCATATGTGGGGTATTACAGGAGAACCGAACCGTACCGAATCTCACGCTCTGAACCCGGTTCCGAGCACGGCTCGGGTTTTCCCGCCTGACTCGGAAACCAGAACGAGGCAAAACGTCATCATCCCGCTGTCAGATTCTCGCGGGATTTGGATTCCATATAAAGAGCTGTGCGTCCCCACCATTTTCACTCCGGCATTGGAGAGTGTACAGAGAGAACATGTCTCTGTTCTCGCAGTGTCCGTGGTTTGTGCTGAATCTGTCCAGTCACAGTGCTTGTGTCCTCTGATGCCATATGTCCAGTGCTGCTGTACAGGGTGCTCTGTTGTGCTGCATCAGTTCAGGGTGGTGTATTGTGCTGCATCAGTCCAGTCACAGTGGTGGTGTCCTCTGCTGCCATATGTCCAGTGCTGCTGTTTAATAAGTCCCTTACAGTGGTGTTGTGTTGTCCTGCATCAGACCAGTGGTAGTGTCCTGGGCATCAGTCAGTTCAGTGACCATTCAACAGTGGTGGTGTCTACTGCTGCCATATGTCCAGTGCTGCTGTATAATTATCTGTGTTGTCCTGCATCAGACCAGTGCTAGTGTCCTATGCATCAGTCAGTCCAGTGACCATTCACAGTGGTGGTGTCTACTGCTGCCATATGTCCACTGCTGCTGTATAATACGTCCCTTACAGTGTTGCTGTGTTGTGCTGCATCAGACCAGTGGTAGTGTCTTGGCCATCAGTCAGTCCAGTGACCATTCACAGTGGTGGTGTCTACTGCTGCCATATGTCCAGTGCTGCTGTATAATAAGTACCTTACAGTGTTGCTGTGTTGTGCTGCATCAGACCAGTGGTAGTGTCCTGGCCATCAGTCATTCCAGTGACCAGGCAGTCACAGTGGTATACACTGCTGCTATATGTCCACTGCTGACGTATAATAATAATAACAACAACAGGTCCCTTGCAGTGTTGCTGTGTTGTGCTGCATCAGACCAGTGGTAGTGTCCTGGCCATCAGTCATTCCAGTGACCTGGCAGTCACAGTGGTATATGCTGCTGCTATATGTCCACTCCTGACGTATTATAATAATAATAATAATAATAATAATAATAATGATAACAACAAGTCACTCACAGTGTTGCTGTGTTGTGCTGCATCAGACCAGTGGTAGTGTCCTGGAAATCAGTCATTCCAGTGACCAGGCAGTCACAGTGGTATACGCTGCTGCTATATGTCTACTGCTGACGTATAATATTAATAATAACAACAAGAAGTCCCTCACAGTGTTGCTGTGTTGTGCTACATCAGACCAGTGGTAGTGTCCTGGCCATCAGCTATCAGTCATTCCTGTGCCACATATTGTGTTATATAACTCCAGAAATATAATGGAGAACAAACATGTGGAGGATAAAATAGGGAAAGATCAAGAACCATTTCCTCCTAGTGCTGAAGCTACTTCAACTAGCCATGACATAGACGATGAAATGCCATCAACGTCATCTGCCAAGGCCGATGCCCATTGTGATAGCAGAGGGCATGTAATATCCAAAAAGCCAAAGTTCAGTAAACAGACTCAAAGAAAGAAATTTAAATGGTCTGAGGAGAAACGTAAACTTGCCAATATCCCATTTACGACACGTAGTGGCAAGGAACGGCTGAGGCCCTGGCCTATGTTCATGACTAGTGGTTCAGTTTTACATGACGATGGAAGCCCTCATCCTCCCGCTAGAAAAATTAAAAGAGTTAAGTTGGAAAGAGCGCAGAAAAGAACTGTGCGTTCTGGGATGGTATCACAAATCCCAAGGAGAGTCCAAGTGTGTCGGCAGTTGCAATGCCTGACCTTCCCAACACTGGACGGGAAGAGATGGCTCCTGCCACCATTTGCACGCCCCCTGCAAGTGCTGGAAGGAGCACCCACAGTCCAGTTCCTGATATTGAAATTGAAGATGTGACTGTTGAAGTACACCAGGATTAGGATATTCGTGTTGCTACTGGAGGAGGAAGTTGACAATGAGGATTCTGATAGTGATGTGGTTTGTTTAAGTCAGGCACCGGGGGAGACACCTGTTGTCCGTGGGATGAAGAAGCCCATTGTGATGCCTGGGCAAACTACCAAAAAAGCCACCTCTTCGGTGTGGAATTATTTCTCCACAAATCCGGACAACAGGTGTCAAGCTATCTGTAGCCTCTGTCAATCTTTAATAAGTAGGGGTAAGGATGTTAACCACCTAGGAACATCCTCCCTTATACGTCACCTGCTGCGCACTCATCATAAGTCAGTGTCAATTTGTGAAACTTTGGGTAAAAGCGTAAGCAGTCCACTGACACCTAAATCCCTTCTTCCTCTTGTACCCAAGCTCCTGCAACCCACACCACCAACTCCCTCAACATCAACTTCCTCCTCAGTCAGGAACATCAGTAGTACTGCAGGCCATGTCACTGTCAAGACTGAGGAGTCCTCTCCTAACCGGGTGTCAAAGTAGAAAAATATTGCAGTACACACATTACGTACAAACTACACACAGATGGCCTCCGTGCGCGTACTTGCTCTGCCGTGCATGCGCATATTCGCAATTTGCGTATGGTCGCTCCCGCGGACCTGCGTATTAGCACGTGGTATGAGTATTTACGGTAGAGTTTGTGAACGCATGGGAAAAGCCATCAAAACACATTACATATTTAATCCAAATAGTGCACATTTTACACATAGCCTCCCTGCACCACAGCAGCAAGTTACAGCAGTTTAAATGGTTTCAGAACAAAGGGATTCACCTTTACAGGATAGGAGGGGACAGAACAAGGTTATAAGGTGGTGTTTGGTATCCAGCTGTAGGGTATTTTAAGGGTAATATTCTGGTGTTGGTTTGAGGAAGATCGCATGTTCCTGCGGATAGTTATGTGCAGGAGCAGAATATAGATATAAACTGTATTTACTGTACATTATGTATGCGGCGGGAATCCAGAGGAGACCACCCACAAGAGCAGTTGGAACAGACATCGCCCACCTATTCAAACCGACCTATGACCTCTCCTGTACTGTAAATGACCATCCCTGTGTCCAATGGACAAAGAGATTACAGTATCCATTGTGTTAAGTTTTGGAAGAATTGTATAAAGAGAGCCTGCTGCAGGCCTGGTCTGACACAAGACTCACAAAGTTATCTATCAGATGACCGAGGACCAGATCTGGGTAGCGCGGCGAATACAATCACGTATGTACCATTGATTGTAGCCATTATTCTGTTGTATTGTATTGTTTGTATTGTAACCCCCTTTCAGCAATAATACGCTGTGGTGTCGGAACCCAGTGGTTTAACTACAGACTAGTGTCGTGTCTTCCTTTCCCTGCTAAGGTTTAAAGTGTATTAGTATCGCATTGCATTGCTGTATAAGGTTTAAAGTGTATTAGTATCGCATTGCATTGCTGTATAAGGTTTAAAGTGTATTCATTGGGTGTGTACGCGCTGTGTGTACTTTGTACCGTCAGCGCGGCGTTTGTACGCAAAGTCCGTACACGGTACGGGACTCTGTACGCTAACAGCGTAAAAGGTGCGTAGAGTATGTATTAAGTTTAGCGGCCGCAGCAGCTCCATGGTAAAGTGTATTAAAGTGTGTATAAGGTATAGCTTTTCATTCCTGTTGATAAATCAGCATTATCACGGGATTCCTCCGGAGTATCCTTCAGTGGTACGCTTGCTGTTGCTGCCGCTGCTGTTTTTGCTGCTGGGAGTCAATCGTCATCCCAGAGGGGAAGTCGGAAGACCACTTGTGCTACTTCCAATAAGCAATTGACTGTCCAACAGTCCTTTGTGAGGAAGATGAAATATGACAGCAGTCATCCTGTTGCAAAGCGGATAACTGAGGCCTTGACACTTATGTTGGTGTTAGACGTGCATCCGGTATCCACCATTAGTTCAGTGGGACTTAGAGAATTGATGGAGATAGTGTGTTATCGGTATCAAATCCCATCTAGGTTCCACTTCTTTATGCAGGCGATACCGAGAATGTACAAAGACGTCAGAAAAAGAGTCTCCAGTGTCCTACAAAATGCGGTTGTATCCAGTGTCCATTTAACCACGGACATGTGGACAAGTGGAACAGGGCAGACTCAGGACTATATGACTGTAACAGCCCACTGGGTAGATGTATAGCCTCCTGCAGCAAGAACAGCAGCGGCACCAGTAGCAGCATCTCGCAAACGCCAACTCGTTCCTAGGCAGGCTACGGTATGTATCACAGCTTTCCGTAAGAGACACACAGCTGACAACCTCTTACGGAAACTGAGGGACATCATCGCAGAATGGCTTACCCAAATTGGACTCTCCTGGGGATTTGTGGTATCGGACAACGCCAGCAATATTGTGCGTGCATTACATCTGGGCAAATTCCAGCACGTCCCATGTTTTGCACATACAATTAATTTGGTCGTACAGAGTTTTTTGAAAAATGACAGGGGCCACTGATACAGGTGATGCTGTCGGTGGCCCGAAAAATTGTGGGCCACTTTCGACATTCTGCCACCGCGCGCCAAAGCCTGGAGCGACAGCAAACACTTCTGAACAGGGCCGGATTAACAACGGGGCGGGTGGAGCTGCAGCTCCAGGCCCGCCCATGAAAATAGGCCCACAGGACTCCCTGCTGTGCAGCCAGTGTTGACAGGTGATAACAATATCCTGTCACCGACTCTCCACTAACGGCAACAGCTTAGCTCACCTGCCAGTCCGCACCCTCCCCTCCTCACTCCCCGATCAGCAGGTGAAACATGAGAAATCCACGGAGCAATCTGAAGCCCCGCACCTGACTGCCCGAAGCTCCGCCCCCAGCCTGCAGAAACTCCGCCCCCTGCCCGCCTCTGTTGCTGGACCGAACACCCTTTTCCCCTGCTAGCATAGGCTGCGGACACTATATTCCCACGGCCAACACACTCTCCAGAGGCTGCCACCGCGGACACTAGCACCCCCCTCCCTGCTGAAGGCTGCAGCTGTGGACTATACAACTCCTGCCTGCTGCACAGAGCTACAGCCCAGTGACGTTTGAAGATACTGGGGAAAGGCATTTTCGGACTCAGTGCTCCTGTGTGATGAGGCTGCCAGAAGACAGCAGCCCTGGAGTCAGTCACACCTGCACCTTGCTGTGTTGGCTCCACCTTCTAAAAGTGATCTCTGCTTTCTTACCCAGTGCGGATCCCACTCACAACTTAGGTAAGTGTGCACACAGTAGCCTGCACTTTTCCGTTATCCCCCCCACTTCAAGTTTGTGTTTTGTGGCCATTCCCCAACTTCTACTTGATCCAGAGCTGCTCTCTCCCCTCCCTTTCTCTCTATATTCTCTATCCCTCCCCCCTCTCTCCCCTTCCCCCTCTCCCCTTCCCTCTCCCTGTATCTCCCTCGCTCTGTCTCCCTCTCCCTGTCTTTCTCTCTTCCTCTATCTCTCTCTTTTTGTTTTGTTTTTTATCCACGCCTATTTTTCGGTTGTAAAACATCAGGAATGGCGTATCGGAATCTCTGCGGCCTGCCCTGCTGCTGCCGCTTCCTGTGACTGAGGGGAGGAGAGCGCAGAGCGCATCTATCCTGCCTCTCACTGTGTCCCAGTCTCTGGCAGCCACTTAAAATTAGCTAGGCCGTCAGCCAAGCAGAGCTCTCTGACCGGCAGCAGCAGCTCCTGATTGGCTCACAAGCTGGTGCCATATTTCAGATGGCTGCCACAGATGTGACACACTGACTCAGTGAGAGGCACGCACTGCGCTCTCCTCCCCTCCCCTCCCCTCTCCTCTCCTCCCACACGGGAATCGGTGGCAGCAGCAGCGGAGGTGAGCACTATACGGGACACATTGTGTATCCGGCACTACTGGGAGCATTGTGTATCCGGCACTACTGGGAGCATTGTGTAACAGGCACTACTGGGAGCATTGTGTAACCGGCACTACTGGGAGCATAGTGTATCCGGCACTACTGGGAGCATAGTGTATCCGGCACTACTGGGAGCATTGTGTAACAGGCACTACTGGGAGCATTGTGTAACCGGCACTACTGGGAGCATAGTGTATCCGGCACTACTGGGAGCATAGTGTATCCGGCACTACTGGGAGCATAGTGTATCCGGCACTACTGGGAGCATTGTGTAACAGGCACTACTGGGAGCATTGTGTAACAGGCACTACTTGGAGCATTGTGTAACAGGCACTACTGGGAGCAGAGTGTATCCGGCACTACTGGGAGCATAGTGTATCCGGCACTACTGGGAGCATTGTGTAACAGGCACTACTGGGAGCATTGTGTAACTGGCACTACTGGGAGCATTGTGTATCCGGCACTACTGGGAGCATAGTGTATCCGGCACTACTGGGAGCATAGTGTATCCGGCACTACTGGGAGATTAGTGTATCCGGCACAACTGGGAGCATTGTGTAACAGGCACTACTGGGAGCATTGTGTATCCGGCACTACTGGGAGCATAGTGTATCCGGCACTACTGGGAGCATAGTGTATCTGGCACTACTGGGAGCATTGTGCATCCGGCACTACTGGGAGCATTGTGTAACCGGCACTACTCGGAGCATTGTTGTGTGCGGCACTACTGGGAGCATAGTGTATCCGGCACTACTGGGAGCATTGTGTAACAGGCACTACTGGGAGCATAGTGTAACCGGCACTACTGGGAGCATAGTGTATCCGGCACTACTGGGAGCATTGTGTATCCGGCACTACTGGGAGCATTGTGTATCCGGCACTACTGGGAGCATAGTGTATCCGGCACTACTGGGAGCATAGTGTATCCGGCACTACTGGGAGCATTGTGTATCCGGCACTACTGGGAGCATTGTGTAACCGGCACTACTCGGAGCATTGTGTATCCGGCACTACTGGGAGCATTGTGTATCCGGCACTACTCGGAGGATTGTGTATCCGGCACTACTGGGAGCATAGTGTATCCGGCACTACTGGGAGCATTGTGTAACAGGCACTACTGGGAGCATTGTGTAACCGGCCCTACTGGGAGCATTGTGTATCCGGCACTACTGGGAGCATTGTGTAACAGGCACTACTGGGAGCATTGTGTAACCGGCACTACTGGGAGCATAGTGTATCCGGCACTACTGGGAGCATAGTGTATCCGGCACTACTGGGAGCATAGTGTATCCGGCACTACTGGGAGCATAGTGTATCCGGCACTACTGGGAGCATAGTGTATCCGGCACTACTGGGAGCATTGTGTATTTGTTTATCTGACACTACTGGGAGCATTGTGTATCCGGCACTGCTGGGAGGATTGTGTAACCGGCACTACAGCGAGCATTGTGTAACCGGCACTACTGGGAGCATTGTGTATCCAGCACTACTGGGAGCATTGTATATCCGGCACTACTGGGAGGATTGTGTAACCGACACTACAGGGAGCATTGTGTAACCGGCACTACTGGGAGCATTGTGTATCCAGCACTACTGGGAGCATTGTGTATCCGGCACTACTGGGAGCACTGTGTATCCAGCACTACTGGGAGCACTGTGTATCCAGCACTACTGGGAGCATTGTGTATCCAGCACTACTGGGAACATTGTGTAACTGGCACAAGTGGGAGCATTGTGTAACTGGCACAAGTGGGAGCATTGTGTAATCAGCACTGCTGGGGGCATTGTGTATCCGGCACTACTGGGAGTATTGTGTAACTAGAACTACTAGGGACATTGTGTATCTGGCACTGCTGGAGGCAGGGCCGGATTAAGGCTGGTGGGGGCTCAGGGCAATGGAGGTTGTGAGGGCCCCCACTATGTACATTGCTGGCAAAGCTCAGCTCCCACCTCGGCTGCTCACCCGCAAGAGACACTAACCCTCCCCTCGACTGCCCGCAAAGCACACCCCGTCCGCCTGCAAGAGACACTAACCCCTACAACCCTCCCCCCCAGGACACCTGTGGCAGGCTGCCCGCCCGCATGAAGCACTAACAACCCCCTCGACCATACCTCCCAACATGACCCTCTCCAGGAGGGACACCACGCTCTGCTTCTGGACTTTTCTTTACATTTAGAATTGCCGGCACCTGTGCTGATGCTGAACGGGTTAATGAACAAGAAAGCTGTTTCAGCACAGGTGAGGGCAATCATAGATTAAGAGGGAAGTCCAGGAGCAGAGCATTCTGTCCCTCCTGGAGAGGGTCATGTTGGGAGGTATGCCCCTCGGCTGCCCTGCAAGGGGGCACTCCCACCCAACCACCCACAGGAGACAGTAACTTCCCTCTCGGCTGCCTGAAAGGGACATCCCTGGCGTGCATGAAAGAGACACACACGGACACAATGGGGCGGCCAGTCGGCATCACTCACCGAGCTTCTACTGCTGTAGCAGGGACAGCATGCTGGATCTAAGTCACTGTCTCGCGGGATTCTCCTTCACTGTCCCGTGAGACTGACTGTGACTGGAGCAGCTGCTCGGCGGCCGCTGTTATTGAACAGCTGAGCCACCGGAGGAAGACTCCGACCTCCACTTGACAGTGAACAGTGTGGGGGCCTCGGGACGGCTGCCCATATCGCCCCTGCCTTAATCTGGCCATGGCTGGAGGCATTGTGCAACTGGCACTGCTGGGGGCATTGTGCAACTGGCACTGCTGGGGGCATTGTGCAACTGGCACTGCTGGGGGCATTGTTTATCAGTTATATACATACAGTCTCTGTTGGGGTGCCACAAGAGTGTATCTAGTGTATCTACAGTAGCATGTGCCGGTCCTGTAGGTGCTCCCTCTTTAGTGCATGGGGTGTATGTAGTCTGCCTTTTCACGCTGCACAGTACTAGCTGCAGTAATGGGGCCAGGGCATTGGCAGGGGGCTATAAGTGTCACCCCAGCTGGAGATGTAGGGGCCTGCAGTAAAGGCATGTGCTTAACTACTGGGTCTGTCCGGTGTAATGTGAATAACGGATACTATTGTGCGGTGTAATGTGAATAATGGACACTGCTATGTAGTGTAATGTGAATCGGTGCTATTCTGTGGCCATGCACCTTACCCACAAAGTCACGACCCTTATTTTTATTGGGCTATTTCATTTCAAATATAGGGGGGGGGGGGGTTTACTCCAATTATCTTTTTGCATAGGGCACTTAAATGTCTAGTTACAGCACTGTGCTGGGATGCAGGGGATGGCTGGAGCATGTAACCCGGGTGTCAGAGGAGAGGGTGGCTGGGAGTGAACTGCAGCGTCGTGATGAATGAAGGGTGATGATAGTCAATAATCATTACTCTTCAGCGGTGCTGTGGATAGTACATCTACTCCACTGTCTCTGGTTCACACAATATAAAGGAAGCCAGGTGGACATAGGCGGGAGTAAAGAACAGAGAAGGGAGGCGTGTGGCGGGGCTGTGCCTGGTGTGGTCTTTACCCAGGAATTCTTCCAGTATGGTGCCTGACCAGGGCTTCTGCCAGAGCCCAGCACTGAAAAGTGTGAATCCCAATAAGTTCTGATTATAGATTAATACCATAGATATACTTGCTGTCTGTTTTATTTCATTCTACAGGCCATGTTGTGTAGCTGTGACGTCGTCTGTATTTTATGGTGGTAGTTGGAGTTCTCTCTTTTATATGGGACTTATTACAATGTTCTTTGTATTGTATGGAGGTCATTTGGGTGCTTGGTGTATAACATGACAGGCACTTCGGTGCTCTCTGTTTTATCAACGGCCACTGATGCTCTGCTCTCAGTATTATCTAGCAGTCACTGTAATGCGTTCTATATTATATAGTATTCACTTCAGTATTCTCTGTATAATATGGCTGCTACTGCAGTGCTCTCTGTATTACATGGTGACTGTAATTATCTCTGCATTACAGTGGCTAGGTATGCAGGATGAACACTAACAGAAACATGGAGAAATGACAACACAGGCCACACCCCCTATATAGACCACGCCCATATATCCCTAGTCATACCGCCACACACATGTCATACCCGCTGCAGCGGCACACAATAGGCTCTTCCTGAGTTTCAGCTCCAGGCCCATGTGGACCTTAATCTGGCACTGCTTCTGAATCTGCCCTGCCATCAACTGAAGCAAGAGGTGGTAACGAGGTGGAATTCAACACTCTATATGCTTCAGAGGATGGAGGAGCAGCAAAAGGCCATTAAAGCCTATACATCCACCTACGATATAGACAAAGGAGGGGGAATGCACGTGACTCAAGCGCAGTGTAGAATGATTTCCGTCTTGTGCAAGGTTCTCCAACCCTTCGAACTTGCCACACATGAAGTCAGTTCAGACACTGCCAGCTTGAGTCAGGTCATTCCCCTCATCAGGCTTTTGCAGAAGCAGCTGGATAAATTGAAGGAGGAGATAAGACGGAGCGATTCCGCTAAGTATGTTGGACTTGTGGATGGAGCCCTTCATTCGCTTTGCCAGGATTCAAGAGTTGTCAATCTGTTGAAATCAGAGCACTACATTTTTATCCACTGTGCTCGATCCTAGGTTTAAAGCCTACGTTGTATCTCTCTTTCCAGCAGACACAAGTCTGCAGAGGTGTAAAGACTTGCTGATAAGTAAATTGTCATCTCAAGCGGAACATGACCCATCAACAGCTCCTCCTTCAATTTCTCCCACCACTGGGGCTGCAAGTAAAAGGATAAGATTTCCTAGCCCACCCGCTGGCGGTGATGCAGGGCAGTCAGGAGTGAAAGCTGACTCTGGTCCTGACTGAAGGACCTGCCAACGATTACTGACATCTACTGTCACTGCATATGATTCTGTCACCATTGAAAGAATGGTGGAGGATTATATGAGTGACAGCATCCAAGTAGGCATGTCAGACAGTCCGTATGTATACTGGCAGGAAAAAATAAGATTTTAAACCTACCGGTAAATCTTTTTCTCGTAGTCCGTAGAGGATGCTGGGGACTCCGTAAGGACCATGGGGATAGACGGGCTCCGCAGGAGACATGGGCACTTTAAGAAAGACTTTAGGTATGGGTGTGCACTGGCTCCTCCCTCTATGCCTCTCCTCCAGACCTCAGTTAGAGAAACTGTGCCCAGAGGAGACAGACAGTACGAGGAAAGGATTTTAGTTAATCCAAGGGCAAATTCATACCAGCCACACCAATCACACTGTATAACTTGTGTATTTATTAAACAGTTAACAGTATGAAAAAACAACGTAGCATCAGTCCAAAACCGATGAAACTATAACATAACCCTTATGTAAGCAAAACTATATACAAGTCTCGCAGAAGTAGTCCGCACAAGGGACGGGCGCCCAGCATCCTCTACGGACTACGAGAAAAAGATTTACCGGTAGGTTTAAAATCTTATTTTCTCTTATGTCCTAGAGGATGCTGGGGACTCCGTAAGGACCATGGGGATTATACCAAAGCTCCCAAATAGGCGGGAGAGTGCGGATGACTTTTCAGCACCGATTGAGCAAACAGGAGGTCCTCCTCAGCCAGGGTATCAAACTTATAGAACTTTGCAAAGGTGTTTGAACCCGACCAAGTAGCAGCTCGGCATAGTTGTAGTGCCGAGACCCCTCGGGCAGCCGCCCAAGACGAGCCCACCTTACTAGTGGAATGGGCCTTGACCGATTTTGGTAACGGCAATCCAGCCGTAGAATGCGCCTGCTGAATCGTGTTACAGATCCAGCGAGCAATAGTCAGCTTTGAAGCAGGGGCGCCAACCTTGTTGGCTGCATATAGGACAAACAGTGCTTCTGTTTTTCTGACTCTAGCCGTTTTGGCCACGTAAATTTTCAAAGCCCTGACTAGATCAAGGGACTCGGAATCCTAAAAGTCTCGCGTAGCCACAGGCACCACAATAGGTTGGTTCATATGAAAAGATGACACCACCTTAGGCAAGAATTGAGGACGGGTCCGCAATTCCGCTCTATCCATATGGAAAACCAGATAGGGGCTTTTATGGTTCAAACCAGTGCGACTTAAGGAATCTCAACACCACGTTAAGGTCCCAAGGCGCCACCGGAGGTATAAAAGGAGGCTGAATATGCAGCACTCCCTTCACAAAAGTCTGTACTTCTGGGAAAGAAGCCAATTCTTTTTGAAAGAAAATGTATAAGGCCGAAATCTGAACCTTAATGGAGTCTAATTTTAGGCCCAAATTCACTCCAGTCTGTAGGAAGTGAAGGAAACGGCCCAGATGGAATTCTAACATATTTTCGCCATATACGGTGATAATGTTTTGCTGTCACGTCCTTCCTAGCCTTTATCAGAGTAGGAATGACCTCATCCGGAATGCCTTTTTCCGCTAGGATTCTGCGTTCAACCGCCATGCCATCAAACGCAGCCGCGGTAAGTCTTGGAACAGACAGGGCCCCTGTTGCAACAGGTCCTGTCGTAGAGGAAGAGGCCACGGATCTTCTGTGAGCATTTCCAGCAGATCCGGATACCAGGTCCTTCATGGCCAATCTGGAACAATAAGAATTGTTCTCACTCCTCTTTTTCTTATTATTCTCAACACCTTGGGTATGAGAGGAAGAGGAGGAAACACATAGACCGACTGGAACACCCACGGTGTTACCAGGGCATCCACAGCTACCGCCTGAGGGTCTTTTGATCTGGCGCAATACCTCTGTAGCTTTTTGTTGAGGCGGGACGCCATCATGTCTGTCTGGGGCAGTCCCCACTGACTTGCAATCTGTGCGAAGACTTCCTGATGAAGTCCCCACTCTCCTGGATGCAGGTCATGTCTGCTGAGGAAGTCTGCTTCCCAGTTGTCCACTCCCAGAATGAACACTGCTGACAGTGCTCTTACATGATTTTCCGCCCAACAAAGAATCCTGGTGGCTTCCGCCATTGCCACTCTGCTCCTTGTGCCACCTTGGCGGTTTACATGAGCCACTGCGGTGATGTTGTCTGACTGGATCAGAACTGGTTGGTCGCGAAGTAAGGTCTCCGCATGACGTAGGGCGTTGTATATGGCCCTCAGTTCCAGGATGTTGATGTGAAGACAAGTCTCTTGACTCGTCCAAAGTCCTTGGAAGTTTCTTCCCTGTGTGACTGCTCACCACCCTTTGAGGCTCGCGTCCGTGATCACCAGGATCCAGTCCTGAATGCCGAACCTGCGGCCTTCTAAAAGGTGAGCACTCTGCAGCCACCACAGGAGAGACACCCTGGCTCTGGGGGACAGGGTGATCCGCTGATGAATTTGTAGATGTGACCCGGACCACTTGTCCAATAGGTCCCATTGGAAAGTCCTTGCATGGAATCTGCCGAAGGGAATAGCTTCGTATGTTGCCACCATCTTTCCCAGGACTTGAGTGCAATGATGTACTGACACTTGTTTTAGTTTCAATAGGTTCTTGACTAGAGTCATGATTTCCTGAGCTTTTCTATCGGAAGAAAAACCCTTTTCTGGTCTGTGTCCAGAATCATGCCCAAGAAGGTCAGACGGGTCGTAGGAACCAGCTGCGACTTCGGGATGTTGAGAATCCAGCCTTGTTGCTGTAACAGCCTCAGGGAAAGTGACACGCTGTTCAGTAACTTCTCTCGTGATCTCGCTTTTATGAGGAGATCGTCCAAGTATGGTATAATTGTGACACCCTGCTTGCGCAGGAGCACCATCATTTCCGCCATTATCTTGGTGAAAATCCTCGGGCCGTGGAGAGCCCAAACGGCAACGTCTGAAATTGTTAATGACAATCCTGTACCGCAAATCTCAGGTACGCCTGGTGGGGCGGATAAATGGGAACATGAAGGTATGCATCCTTTATGTCCAGAGATACCATAAAATCCCCCCCTTCTAGGCTGGCGATGACCGCTTTGAGCGATTCCATCTTGAACTTGAACCATTTTAAATATAGGTTTATGGATTTTAAATTCAAAATGGGTCTGACCGAACCATCCGGTTTCGGGACTACAAACAGAGTTGAGTAGTAACCCTTCCCTCTTTGAAGCAGGAGTACCTCGACCACCACTTGTTGAAGACACAATTTGCGAATCGCATTTAACACTAACTCCCTTTCTAGGGGAGAAGTCGGTAGAACCGATTAGAAAAACCGGCGAGGAGGCACCTCTTCGAATTCCAGCTTGTATCCCTGAGAAAGAATTTCTATTGTCCAGGGATCCACCTGTGAGTGAACCCAGATGTGGCTGAAAAGTCGAAAACGTGCCCCCACTGGGGCGGACTCCCCCAGCGGAGCCCCAGCGTCATGCGGTGGATTTTGCAGAGGCCAGGGAGGACTTCTGTTCCTGGGAACTAGCTGTGTTGTGCAGCTTTTTTCCTCTGCCCTTACCTCTGGCAAGAAAATAAGATTTTACTTACCGGTAAATCTATTTCTCGTAGTCCGTAGAGGATGCTGGGGACTCCGTAAGGACCATGGGCAATAGACGGGCTCCGCAGGACATAGGGCACTTTAAGAAAGCTTTGGATTCTGGGTGTGCACTGGCTCATCCCTCTATGACTGTCACAACTGAGGGCCTGAGCTGACGGGAGGCAGCCTCAGTTGTAGGGGCTGAGATGTACCGGAACCTGGGAGGTTGTATCAGACCCCTGGACATGTAAGTAACATGAATAATAACTGCCCGAAGGCGTGACCACGACAACTTAGATAAAAGTCAATGATGTTTATTATGACAACTCCGCAACACAGCAGCAGTAAAAGAAAACGTAAAAGTCAGCAAATAATAAATACAGTTCCTGGGTACTACAGGATGGCAGGAGCCACAGGGCACTGGTAGTGTGAGATAGTTCTTATGATCTTCTAGATGGAAAGTCCTTACCAGGCCCGACTGTAGCAATGGAGATAACCCAGGATTGTGCCAGCTGGTGTTCCAGGAAAAGCTGGGTTGCTGAAGGTAAAACAGCTGCTGTGGATACTGGCTGGAACCAGACTGTTGTTAGCACGGAGTGGATACTGGCTGGAACCAGTTAAATAATAAATGAACTTGGGAGCGATGAAATATGAACTGAAATGTAGAACTTGAGAGCGGAGAAATAATAATACCGGTGGAGAGTGGTAAAGTGTAGAAAGGACACCGGCCCTTTAAGGGAAGCTGTACTCTGCTGGAAGCTGAGCTGGAAGCAGGTAATGTTGTAGCTGGAAACAGATGAATCCACAATGGATTGGAGAGTCAGGCTACACCGCAGGTGGAATGCTGGTGCGGGTCTCTATGGTGGAAGTCTTGAGACAGGAGCTGGAACCTGGAAGACAATCACAGGAGAGAGACAAACAGGAACTAGGTTTGACAACCAAAGCACTGACGCCTTCCTTGCTCAGGCACAGTCTATTTATACCTGCAGCAAGGAAGGGATTGGCTAGGCAATTATGCAGATTAACAATACTGACAACAGATTGGAGGAAATGATCAGCTGACAGAATCCAAGATGGCTGCGCCCATGCAGACACTTGGAGGGAAGTTTGGTTTGTAATCCATGTGGTAATGAAAACAGTAATGGCGGCGCCGGCCACTGGAGACAGGAGACGCCAGGCTGACAAGTGCACATCCAACCACGCGGACACAGCGGAGGCCGCGGCTGACGTAATCGCCACTCTGACACTCTGCATGCAGAAGCTCAGGGACGGCGGCGGAGGCCGCGGGAGACGCCATGCCAGATGTAATAAGGCGTTACTGTGACAGCGTCTCAGAGAGACAGGAGAGGATGCAGGAATGTGAACATTAGGATAACAGATGGGATCCGGTCCTGGAGCGCTGAGCCAGCCTTAGGAGGCATCTGATGGGTAAGAAATGGCGTCCAGATACCCGGATCGTGACAGCACCCCCCCCTTTAGGAGTGGCCCCAGGACACTTCTTTGGCTTTTGAGGAAACTTGGAATGGAATCTCCGGACCAAGGCAGGAGCATGGACATCAGAAGCATTGGTCCATGAACGTTCCTCAGGACCATAACCCTTCCAGTCAATAAGATATTGTAGTTGACCGTAACGGTGACGTGAGTCCAGGATCTTGGCCACTTCATACTCAACGCCTCGTTGAGTTTGGACTTTCGGAGTTGGAGGAAGTGAGGAATGAAACCGATTCAAGATCAGCGGTTTCAACAGGGAAACATGGAATGTCCTGGGTATTTTTAAGAAGGGAGGCAACTGGAGTCTGTAAGCAACAGGATTGATGACTTGTTCAATCTTGAAAGGACCGATATAGCGAGGTGCAAACTTCATACTGGGAACTCTTAACCTCAAATTCTTCGTGGATAACCATACCCGATCACCCACCTTGAGAGCAGGAACTGCTCGACGCTTCTTATCCGCAAACTTCTTGTACCTGAACGATGCCTTGAGCAGAGCTGATCGTACGCTCTTCCAGATATTGGCAAACTGATGCAAGGTGATATCCACTGCGGGAACAGAAGTTGCTGGAAGCGGTTGGAACTCAGGGACTTTAGGGTGGAATCCAAAGTTAGTGAAGAATGGTGTTGAAGCAGATGAAGAATGATACTGGTTGTTATGACAGAACTCGGCCCAGGGAAGTAATTGAACCCAGTCATCTTGAGAGGAGGACACATAGATGCGGAGGAAGGCCTCCAAGTCCTGATTCACCCTCTCGGTTTGACCATTGGTCTGAGGATGGTAAGCCGTGGAAAACTTTAGCTTGACTTGGAGGACTTGACATAAACTTCGCCAGAATTTGGCTGTGAATTGAACTCCTCGATCTGAGATAATTTCTTCAGGAAGACCGTGGAGTCGGAAGATCTCTTGTATGAATACTTGAGCCAACTTGGAAGCTGACGGAAGACCGGTGAGAGGAATGAAGTGTGCCATCTTGGTGAACCGGTCAACTACCACCCAGATGGTATTGAACTTGTTGCACATGGGTAAGTCTGTAATGAAATCCATCGACAAGTGGGTCCATGGTCGACGGGGAACGGATAGTGGAACCAGTTGCCCCGCAGGCGACTGGCGGGATACTTTATGTTGGGCACACTTTGGGCAAGATGCAATAAACTCCAAGACGTCCTTTTTCAGAGTTGGCCACCAATAGGACCTAGAGATAAACTCCAGGGTTTTTTGGATACCTGTATGTCCGGCAAAACGGGAAGCATGGGCCCAATGCATGAGCTTCTTCCTTAGCATCGGCTTCACAAAACTTTTACCTGATGGGGGCGTAGAGTCCATCCCTACCGTGGAGAATGCCAACGGATTTATAATAGGATGCTTGTCTGAAGACTCTGACTCATTTTCTTGCTCCCATGAGCGGGAAAGGGCATCGGCCTTGCGATTCTGAGAGCCCGGACAGAACTGGAGTTTAAAGTCGAACCTGGAAAAGAAAAGTGCCCATCTGGCCTGACGAGGGTTGAGACATTGTGCGCCCTTCAGGTATAAAAGGTTCTTGTGGTCTGTAAGTATGGTGATTAAATGAGAAGCTCCCTCCAACAGATACCTCCACTCTTCTAGAGCGAGCTTGATGGCTAGCAACTCCTGGTCGCCAATGGCATAGTTGCGCTCAGCTGGGGAGAACTTCCGGGAGAAGAAACTGCAAGGATGTAAATGGCCATCTTTAGCCCTCTGAGATAACACCGCTCCTACTCCAACGGAGGAGGCATCCACCTCTAGGATGAAAGGAGAGTCGATGTCAGGCTGTTTCAGGACAGGCGCAGAGATGAACCTCTGTTTTAAAAGATGAAAAGCTTGCATGGCTTCTTCAGACCACTTGGACGGGTTAGCACCCTTCTTGGTGAAAGCAGTAATAGGCGCCACAATGGTGGAAAAGTCTCGTATAAACTTTCGGTAATAATTGGCGAACCCTAAGAACCTCTGGACCCCTTTGAGGGTTAAGGGTACCGGCCAATTCTGAATTGCTTGTAGTTTCTCAGGATCCATCTCTAGTCCGGAACCGGACACAATGTACCCTAGAAACGGAATGGACTTGACTTCAAAGACGCATTTTTCTAATTTGCAATAGAGATGATTGACACGGAGACGGGACAGAACCTCTTTAACCCAAAAACGATGTTCCTCTAAATCGTTGGCAAAAATGAGGATATCGTCTAGATAGACCACAACATGACGGTATAGAATGTCTCTGAAAATCTCATTGACAAAATGCTGGAAGACAGCTGGAGCATTGCTCAATCCGAAGGGCATGACGAGGTACTCATAATGTCCGTCACGGGTGTTAAAGGCGGTCTTCCACTCGTCACCCTCACGGATCCGGATGAGATTGTATGCACCTCGCAAGTCCAGCTTTGTAAAGATGGTAGCTCCGCTAACTCTGTCAAAGAGCTCAGTAATCAGGGGTAAAGGATAACGGTTCTTGATGGTAATGTCGTTCAAACCTCTGTAGTCGATGCACGGCCGCAGACCACCATCTTTCTTTTTTACAAAAAAAGAAGCCTGCGCCGGCTGGGGAAGAAGAAGGTCGAATGAACCCCCTTGCTAGGTTCTCTTTAATGTATTCCTCCATAGAATGCGTCTCAGGCAGAGACAACGGATAAGTTCGGCCTCGAGGTGGAACCTTCCCTGGAACGAGATCAATCGGGCAGTCCCATTCTCTATGAGGAGGAAGGATATCAGCAGAAGCTTTACTGAACACATCCGTGAAATCTTGATATGGAGGAGGTGGAACATCAGACGACCTGGGGGAGGAAGAACAGACAGGCAATACTTTAAACAAACATGTCTCTGCACAGGAGGAACCCCATGCCAGGATTTGCGTAGTCGTCCAATCAATTGTAGGATTGTGAAGACGGAGCCATGGAAGGCCCAGGACCACAGGATGTGTGGCTCTTGGAATCACTAAAAGTGAAATAAGTTTGGAATGAAGAACTCCCACTCTCAGACGAACTGGTAGAGTCCTTAGAGCAATAACAGTATCAAAAATTTTACTGCCATCCACGGCAGTTAAGGAAAAGGAGGAAGGAAGTCTCTCGGTGGGTAGGGACCACCGTTTAACATAGGCTTCAGTAATAAAGTTCCCAGCTGCTCCGGAATCAAGGAGAGCAATGACGTTCCGATAACGTTGAGCAACTTGAAGCGAGACTGGGAGATTACAATCATGAGGAGATGGAGAGGAGATCATTACTCCTAGCCGGCCCTCTCCTGGGCGAGCTAGGGTTTGGAGTTTTCCCGGACGTTCGGGACAGGCATTGATGGTGTGAGACGGAGCTGCACAGTAAAGACAAAGAGACTCAGAGAGACGTCTTCGGCGCTCAGCAGGAGTTAAACGGGAACGGCCAATTTGCATGGGCTCATCTTTAGATGGTGACAGTTGACGAGGAGGAGGAGCAGAAGATTTTGGAGCAGATGATCTTCCACGCTCAGTTGCTCTCTCTCTGAAACGTAAATCAACTTTCGTGCAGAGTGAGATTAGCTCATCTAACTTAGAAGGTAAGTCTCTGGTAGCTAACTCATCTTTAATAAGCTCAGATAAGCCATGCCAGAATGCAGCATACAGGGCCTCGTCGTTCCATGCCAGTTCGGATGCCAGGATCTGGAACTGTATCAGATATTGTCCTACAGTACGTGACCCCTGACGTAAACGGAGAATCTCGGATGAAGCTGAGGTTACCCGGCCTGGCTCGTCGAAGATGCGCCTGAATGTTGACACGAATGCAGTGTAAGAAGATAGCAGGGTGTCGGACCTCTCCCATAACGGTGATGCCCAGTCAAGGGCGGAGCCACTGAGAAGAGAGATGATGTAGGCAATTTTTGTACGGTCACTGGGAAAATTGCCAGGTTGTAGCTCAAACTGAATCTCACACTGGTTGAGAAATCCCCTGCAGAATCTTGGAGATCCGTCAAATTTTGCTGGCGTTGGAAGATGAAGACGTGGAGCAGAAATGGGTAAGGTGGGTGGGGTTATAGCTGGAGTCACTGTGGTTGACGCACCAGATGCGCCTGATCCACGGAGAGTTGTCTGAATCCCATCCAGCCGAGTAGAGAGATCCTGGAGACAGCGGATGATGTGGCCCTGTGCAGCCTCCTGATGTTCTAGTCGGGCTGCCAGTTCTTGCATCGGCCTGGCCGCTTGATCCTGGTCTCCGGCTGGATTCATTAGGTCAGTGCTTACTGTCACAACTGAGGGCCTGAGCTGACGGGAGGCAGCCTCAGTTGTAGGGGCTGAGATGTACCGGAACCTGGGAGGTTGTATCAGACCCCTGGACATGTAAGTAACATGAATAATAACTGCCCGAAGGCGTGACCACGACAACTTAGATAAAAGTCAATGATGTTTATTATGACAACTCCGCAACACAGCAGCAGTAAAAGAAAACGTAAAAGTCAGCAAATAATAAATACAGTTCCTGGGTACTACAGGATGGCAGGAGCCACAGGGCACTGGTAGTGTGAGATAGTTCTTATGATCTTCTAGATGGAAAGTCCTTACCAGGCCCGACTGTAGCAATGGAGATAACCCAGGATTGTGCCAGCTGGTGTTCCAGGAAAAGCTGGGTTGCTGAAGGTAAAACAGCTGCTGTGGATACTGGCTGGAACCAGACTGTTGTTAGCACGGAGTGGATACTGGCTGGAACCAGTTAAATAATAAATGAACTTGGGAGCGATGAAATATGAACTGAAATGTAGAACTTGAGAGCGGAGAAATAATAATACCGGTGGAGAGTGGTAAAGTGTAGAAAGGACACCGGCCCTTTAAGGGAAGCTGTACTCTGCTGGAAGCTGAGCTGGAAGCAGGTAATGTTGTAGCTGGAAACAGATGAATCCACAATGGATTGGAGAGTCAGGCTACACCGCAGGTGGAATGCTGGTGCGGGTCTCTATGGTGGAAGTCTTGAGACAGGAGCTGGAACCTGGAAGACAATCACAGGAGAGAGACAAACAGGAACTAGGTTTGACAACCAAAGCACTGACGCCTTCCTTGCTCAGGCACAGTGTATTTATACCTGCAGCAAGGAAGGGATTGGCTAGGCAATTATGCAGATTAACAATACTGACAACAGATTGGAGGAAATGATCAGCTGACAGAATCCAAGATGGCTGCGCCCATGCAGACACTTGGAGGGAAGTTTGGTTTGTAATCCATGTGGTAATGAAAACAGTAATGGCGGCGCCGGCCACTGGAGACAGGAGACGCCAGGCTGACAAGTGCACATCCAACCACGCGGACACAGCGGAGGCCGCGGCTGACGTAATCGCCACTCTGACACTCTGCATGCAGAAGCTCAGGGACGGCGGCGGAGGCCGCGGGAGACGCCATGCCAGATGTAATAAGGCGTTACTGTGACAGCGTCTCAGAGAGACAGGAGAGGATGCAGGAATGTGAACATTAGGATAACAGATGGGATCCGGTCCTGGAGCGCTGAGCCAGCCTTAGGAGGCATCTGATGGGTAAGAAATGGCGTCCAGATACCCGGATCGTGACAATGTCCCTCCTCCAGACCTCAGTTAGAGAAACTGTGCCCAGAGGAGATGAACAGTACGAGGAAAGGATTTTTGTAAATCTAAGGGCAAGATTCATACCAGCCACACCAATCACACCGTATAACTTGTGATAAACTACCCAGTTAACTGTATGAACAATAACATAGCCTCGGTTCAAACCTGATCAACTGTAACATAACCCTTATGTAAGCAATAACTATATACAAGTCTTGCAGAAGAAGTCCGCACTTGGGATGGGCGCCCAGCATCCTCTACGGACTACGAGAAATAGATTTACCGGTAAGTAAAATCTTATTTTCTCTAACGTCCTAGAGGATGCTGGGGACTCCGTAAGGAACATGGGGATTATACCAAAGCTCCCAAACGGGCGGGAGAGTGCGGATGACTCTACAGCACCGAATGAGCAAACAGGAGGTCTTCCTCAGCCAGGGTATCAAACTTATAGAACTTTGCAAAGGTGTTTGACCCCGACCAAGTAGCAGCTCGGCACAGTTGTAGTGTCGAGACCCCTCGGGCAGCCGCCCAAGAAGAGCCCACCTTCCTAGTGGAATGGGCTTTAACCGATTTAGGCAATGGCAATCCTGCCGAAGAATGCGCCTGCTGATTCGTGTTACAGATCCAGCGAGCAATAGTCTGCTTTGAAGCAGGAGCTCCAACCTTGTTGGCAGCATACAGAACAAACAGAGCTACGGTCTTCCTGATCCTAGCCGTTCTGGTCACATAAATCTTCAAAGCCCTGACCACATCCAGGGACTCGGAATCCTCCAAGTCCCGTGTAGCCACAGGCACGACAATAGGTTGGTTCATATGAAAAGATGAGACCACCTTGGGCAGAAATTGAGGACGACTCCTCAACTCTGCCCTATCCACGTGAAAAATCAGGTATGGGCTTTTATATGATAAAGCCGCTATTTCCGAAACCCGCCTTGCTAAGCTAAGGCCAACAACATGACCACTTTCCAAGTGAGGTATTTCAACTCTACTGTTTTGAGTGGTTCAAACCAAGGTGACTTGAGGAAACTTAATACCACGTTAAGGTCCCAAGGCGCCACCGGAGGTACAAAGGGAGGCTGAATATGCAGCACGCCCTTCACAAGAGTCTGTACTTCAGGAAGAGAAGCCAATTCTCTTTGACAGAAAATGTATAAGGCCGAAATTTGAACATTTATGGACCCTAATTTTAGGCCCAAATTCACTCCCATTTGAAGGAAGTGAAGCAGACGGCCCAACTGGAACTCCTCCATAGGAGCAGCTCTGGCCTCACACCAAGAAACATATATTCGCCATATACGGTGATAATGTTTCGACGTCACGTCCTTCCTAGCCTTGATCAGGGTAGGAATGACCTCCTCCGGAATCCCTTTTTCCGCTAGGATCCGTCGTTCAACCGCCATGCCGTCAAACGCAGCTGCGGTAAGTCTTGGAACAGACAGGGCCCCTGCTGCAGCAGGTCCTGCCTTAGAGGAAGAGGCCACGGATCTTCTGTGAGCAACTCTTGCAGATCCGGATACCAAGACCTCCTTGGCCAATCTGGAACAATGAGGATTGTTCTGACCCTTCTTATTCTTATTATCCTCAACACCTTGGGTATGAGAGGTAGAGGAGGAAACACATAGACCGATCTGAACACCCAAGGTGTCACCAGAGCGTCTACCGCAACCGCCTGAGGGTCTCTTGACCTGGCGCAATACCTCTTTAGCTTTTGTTGAGGTGGGACGCCATCATGTCTATCTGAGGCAGTCCCCACCGATCCGTGATCTGTGTGAAGACTTCTTGATGAAGTCCCCACTCTCCCGGATGCAGGTCGTGCCTGCTGAGAAAGTTCGCCTCTCAGTTGTCCACCCCCGGGATGAACACTGCTGATAGTGCGCTTACATGGCCATCCACCCAGCGTAGAATCCTGGTCGCCTCTGCCATGGCCATTCTGCTCCTTGTGCCGCCTTGGCGGTTTACATGAGCCACTGCCGTGACATTGTCTGACTGAATCAGAACCGGTTTGTTCCGAAGCCATTCCTCCGCTTGGCATAGGGCGTTGTATATGGCCCTCAACTCCAGGACATTGATGTGGAGACCAGTCTCTAGGCTTGACCAGAGACCCTGGAAATTTCTTCCTAGTGCGACAGCTCCCCAACCTCGGAGGCTCGCGTCCGTGGTCACCAGGACCCAGTCCTGAATGCCGAACCTGCGACCCTCCAGGAGGTGAGCACTGCGCAGCCACCACAGGAGAGACACCCTGGCCCTGGGAGACAGGGTGATCCGTTTTTGCATGTGTAGATGGGACCCGGACCATTTGTCCAATAGGTCCCATTGAAAGGTCCTTGCATGGAACCTGCCGAAGGGGATGGCCTCGTATGAAGCCACCATCTTCCCCAGAACCCTCGTGCAATGATGCACTGAAACCTTTTTTGGCTTCAATAGGTTCCTGACCAGAGCTACTAGCTCCTGTGCCTTCTCCACTGGAAGAAAAACTCTTTTTTGGTCTGTGTCTAGAATCAGGCCCAAAAGGTCAGACGCGTTGCAGGGACTAGCTGGGATTTCGGTAAATTGAGACTCCAGCCATGCCTCTGCAACGTCTTCATGGACAGAGACACGCTGTCCAGCAACTTCTCCTGAGATCTCGCCTTTATGAGGAGATCGTCCAAGTACGGGATAATTGTGACGCCCTGCCTGCGCAGGAGCACCATCATTTCCGCCATTACCTTGGTGAAAATTCTCGGGGCCGTGGAAAGACCAAACGGCAACCTCTGAAATTGGTAGTGACAGTCCTGTACTGCAAATCTCAGGAACGCCTGGTGAGGAGGGAAAATCGGAACATGAAGGTACGCATCCTTTATGTCCAGGAACACCATCCAATCCCCTCCCTCCAGGCTGGCGATGACCGATCTGAGCGATTCCATTTTGAACTTGAACCTCTTCAAGTACAGGTTCAGGGATTTCAGATTTAAAATGGGTCTGACCGAACTGCCCGGTTTCGGTACCACAAACAGGGATGAATAATAACCCTCTCCTTGCTGGAGATGAGGAACTTCGACTATCACCTGTTGAATGTACAATTTGTGAATTGCAGCTAACACTAGCTCCCTCTCCGACGGGGAAGCCGGCAGAACCAATTTAAAAAACCGGCGAGGAGGCATGTCTTTGAATTCCAGTCTGTATCCCTGGGAAACAATCTCTATTGCCCAGGGATCCACCTGTGAGAGAACCCAGACGTGGCTGAAAAGACGAAGACGTGCCCCCACCTGATCTGACCCCCCCCCTACCCCCCGGAAAGCCCCAGCTTCATGCGGTGGACTTTGCGGAAGTAGGGGAGGACTTCTGCTCTTGGGAACTAGCCGAGTGCAGCTTTTTTCCCTTGCCTTTACCTCTGGCAACAAAGGACGATCCTCGTACCTTCTTGCTTTTATTGGAACGAAAGGACTGCATTTGAAAATGCGGTAACTTCTTAGCATGCTGCGGGGGAACATAAGGTAAAAAATTCGATTTACCGGCCGTAGCAGTAGAGACAAGGTCCGAGAGGCCTTCTCCAATCAACTCCTCCCCCTTGTAAGGCAATGACTCCATATGCCGCTTTGAGTCGGCGTCTCCCGACCACTGTCGGGTCCACAAGAGTCGCCTAGCAGAAATAGACATAGTGTTTAATCTGGAGCTTAGTAAACAAATGTCTCTCTGAGCATCCCTCATATACAAGGCAGAATCTCTGATATGCTCAATGGTCATTAGAATGGTATCCCTATCTAAGGTGTCAAATTTCGTAGATAAGGAGTCTGCCCATGCCACGACAGCACTACAAACCCAGGCCGATGCCATGGCCGGTCTAACGATAGTTCCTGAATGTGTGTAAATGTGCTTCATGGTAATTTCCTGCTTGCGATCAGCAGGATCCTTGAGGGAAGCAGTATCCGGAGAAGGCAGTGCCACCTTCTTGGATAAGCGTGTCAGTGCCTTGTCTACTTTAGGCGAAGATTCCCATCGTATCCTATCCATTTGTGGAAAAGGATACGCCATAAGAATCCTTTTGGGAACATATAGTCTCCTATCCGGAGACTCCCAAGCCTTTTCGCACAATTCGCTTAGCTCAAATGAGGACGGAAACGTGACCTCAGGCTTTTTCCCTTTATACATGTGAACCCTCGTGTCAGGGACAGGGGGTTCCTCAGTGATATGCAAAACCTCTTTTATGGCACTAATCATGTATCGAATACCCTTTGCCACCTTGAGCCGTAATTTTGCATCCTCATAGTCGACACTAGAGTCAGTATCTGTGTCGGTATCTGTGTCAGCGACCTGGGATATGGGGCGCTTTTGAGACCCTGAAGGTCCTGGCGCCACAGGGACAGGCACGGTCTGGCTACCTGACTGATCCCTGGCTTCAGCCTTGTCTAACCTTTTATGCAGGAGATTCACATTTGCATTTAAGACATTCAGCATATCCACCCAGTCCGGTGTCGGCGTTGCCGACGGCGACCTGACATTCAAACACTCCCCCTCCACATTAAGCGAGCCTTCCTCGTCAAACATGTCGACACACACGTACCGACACACTTCACACACACAGGGAAACTCTTTTCTGAAGACAGTGTCCCCTTTAAGGCCCTTTGGAGAGACAGAGAGAGAGTATGCCAGCACACACCCCAGCGCAATGACCCTGGAGACCAACACAAAATGTTTTTCCCCCAGCAGCGCTGTATAAAATCTTATCCGCCAATTATGTGCCATCCCCCCCTCTCTTTTAAACACCCCTTCACCGTGTGTAAGCAGGGGAGAGTCCGGGGAGCTTCCTCTCAGCGTTCTGTGGAGAGAAAAATGGCGCTGGTGAGTGCTGAGGGAGAAGCCCCGCCCCCTCAGCGGCGGGCTTCTGTCCCGCTCAAAGTTATTGAAAAATGGCGGGGGCTCTTTTATATACATGTACAGTGCCTACTTGTACATGTATATTGTCTTTTGCCATAAGAGAGGTGTTATATTGCTGCCCAGGGCACAGTATCAAACTGAGGTCTGGAGGAGGGGCATAGAGGGAGGAGCCAGTGCACACCCATACCTAAAGTCTTTCTTAAAGTGCCCATGTCTCCTGCGGAGCCCGTCTATCCCCATGGTCCTTACGGAGTCCCCAGCATCCTCTAGGACGTAAGAGAAAGAGGCAATTTGGATGCCCTTGCACAAACTGGCTTTATTTTACCTAAGTTGCCCCCCTTCCAGTGTGTACTCCAAAAGAGTGTTTAGTGCAGCCGGTAACCTTGTCAGCAATCGGCATAGGAGGTTATTTCCACAAAATGTGGAGAAGATGATGTTAATCAAAATGAATTATAAATTCCTCCAGGAAGACTTTTACCTTTGCCTCCAGACAGTGCAGAGGTACCTGTGATGGTGGATTCCAGTGGGGACGAATTAATACTCTGTAAGGAGGAGGAGGATGTACACAGTGAAAGGGGTGAGAAATCGGAGGATGAGGATGAGGTCGACATCTTGCCTCTGTAGAGCCAGTTTGTGCAAGGAAAGATTGATTGCTTCTTTTTTTGTGGGGGCATTAATTGCTTCTTTTTTTGTGGGGGCCCAAACAAACCAATCATTTTAGCCACAGTCGTGTGTCAGATCCTGTCACTGAAATGATTGGTTTGTTAAAATGTGCATGTCCTGTTTATACAACATAAGGGTGGGTGGGAGAGCCCAAGGACAATTCCATCTTGCACCTCTTTTTCTTCTTCTCATCATGTGCTGTTTGGGGACTATTTTTTTTAAAGTGCCATCCTGTGTGACAGTTCCGTATATATCCAGTGGTACTGCTGTAATATCCCTATAAAGTGGGTTCGTACCTGAAGCTCGGTCGTCTTCGTGGTCGGCAGTATCTACTCTTCAACGATGTTGAGGCCAGCGACTATTCTTCCCGTCACCTGTGAGGCTGGGGCAGAAGGACCAGGAGAACCCCGGAAGGGCAACCCGAACACAATACGCTCAGAGACCACTACACACAGAGACGGTGACAACCATTTATTGGACAAAAATATTAGTCACCGTTGTAACTCAATTCTCATTAAACACATTTGCATAGGTTGAACATTACTACAATACCCTGAGTCTTTCCCTGTCTATGACAGTGTTCACAGTTTAAACATCTCTAAGGTATAACTATGACTGAATCAAACAATCAAATATATAACATGCACTACCAATCATTTGGAAGGTAACGTTATCTTAGGGTAAAGAATGTCCTGACAGTAATTCTGATGCACCTCTTAAACTGTCCATAGGATGGCGTTATACGCCGGGCACTAATGTTCAGTTCCTGCGCCCCAGTGGGCATTTGCGGCCAACGTCCCTCTAACAGACTACTTGCACTCAAACAGAGGACTCCTGGGAAGACGTCAGTGGACGCAAGGTAAGTATTCGTAGGGATGTGTGCAAAACTGACTGTTCGTGATATAACACGGTAGCAGCGGCTAACGGTACTAGCCGTATTTGTATTCACGGAAAAGTAAGTCAGAGGAAACAGTGACTCTGGATAAGGTATCACTCCAGACATACGGTGACCGTGTAAGCTTGTGAGATTATGAACAATCTGTCTGGTGAGAGGAGGACATGGGGATCAGGTTCATACGTGATGCCACTGTATGCTGGAGGCAAATGGGGCTTTAACACTGAGTGACCAAGCTTATGGTGGGGGTGTTTTGGGGGTAAGGATGTCCCCCCTTCTCCTTCGGAAGACTCTATCAGTGACAGCCCCACTAAGTATCCGTCAACTGGGGTAGGGGTATGTTGTCTCCTATCAACTGCTAGCTGAGGTGGAGATTTATGAATGTACCTGCATAGCTTGTGACCTGATGTGGGCTGATTGCGCTCTCCTCGCTCACTGCAGTGCGGTAATGATGCTTCCCCCTCTCTGCGGCGGTTCAGGCACCGGGGACAGCTGCCGGGAGGCTCCGGCTCCTCTGTCCGTAAGCATGGCTGTGATGGGCGGCTGTGCGCTGCCGCCGGCCGCGTCTCTGCTCCTTCCCTCACACGGCCGCTCTCTTCTCCTGCACTCGCCGTGGCTCTCCTCTCAGCGGCTCTGCACAGCCGGTGACTTGGGGCTCTACCATGGCTTCCTCTCACGCCGCGCTCTGCCACACTTCTCGGCGGCGGCTGGCAGTCCTCCTCTCCGCGCAGCCATGCGACAGGACCGCCCGCTCTCTCTGACGCCGCTCTCTTTTTTTCTTCTGTCCCCTCCTCTTCTTTCTTGGCGCCTCTCCTTGTCCAATCCCTGGTGATACAGATTCCAGCTCTTGGGAATGGACGGCTTGGCTCCCCTGGGTCCCAGTACCCTCCGCCTTCTCCGTGGCTGTTGCTAGGCAACCGGAGAAGGAACTTTTAATGCTGTCAGCGCCTGTCCTGCTGACAAGTCTCCTCTGGCAGCGCTGGCTGCAGTTAGGGCCATGATGGGGGTAGTAGTGGCCTCCCAAACGTGGGTACCACATGTGCCCCTGGTGGAAGGATGCGTGTCCTCACGCATGTATAGAGAGTCAAAGTCTTTAACATGAGTCTCTCAACAATAACATGAAACACATGAAAACGAATCAGGTATAAGCATACTAAAAAAAACAGTTAACATTCTACTCTCTATACCTTAAAGGCGGGACGCATTGTGTGCTACGTCCCGACCTTCTTGCCTCAACTACGGGAAAGTCACTCTTGCTAGGAGCGGTAACTAGGTTAGGCCGATCCAGGCCTTCCACAGGCGTGTCAAACACCGGGTCTGGAGTTACAGACGGGGCTGGATGCGGTGGAGGTAGACCACCCATAAACACTAAGAGCTCCATGGGATCGTGTAAGGGTATGCCCCCAGGGTCTCCTGTCCCTCTGCCACAGGTGGATCTGCGCTCCTCGTCGGTAGCTCTACGGTACAGAACTTGAGTTGGTCTCTCGGTACCACGCTGACTGGACCTTCCAGGCCCTTACGGATCTTGTAGGTGTATCGGTCACCCTCAGGAACACTGACCACGACGTACAGGTAACTCTCCCACATTTCGTCAAGCTTGCTGGTGCGGTGATTCTGTTTCTTCCAGACAAAGTCTCCAGTCTTCAGTGCCTCAGGTTGGATGTGGGCATTGTAGTTCGCCTCCTGGCGATGCTGGGCATGCTCTACTCTTTTAGTTACAATTTCTCGGGCAGCTTCTATCCTCCGCTGGTGCTCACGGACCCAGTCGGTCTTTGGGTCGACGGGAAGGGCCACAGCAGGGGCTAATTCCAGGTCCTGGGGTAATTTGCCTCGTCGGCCAAACATGAGGTAGTATGGCGTGAAGCCGGTGGAGCAATGCTCGGTGTTGTTGTAGAGGTAGGTTAGTTCGGGGAGTATGGTCGGCCATTTGGTGCGATCTTCTACCGCCAGGCTCCGGAGCATCCCAATGAGGGTCTGGTTAGCTCGTTCACACAATCCATTCCTCTGCAGGTGATAGGCTGTGGTCCGAGCTTTTCGACAGCTGTAGTAAGAACACAGTTCGTGAAACAGCTGCGACTCAAAGGCAGGGCCTTGGTCGGTCAAGATGCAGTCTGGATACCCATAGGGCCTGGCAAAGTGCTTCAAAAACAGTTCGGCAGTGGTTTTAGCAGGTCTTTGGCCGGGACGGCTACTAGGAATTTACTGTAATGGTCTGTTATTGTAAGGGCATACAGATATCCATTGGTGCTCGGCTCCAATTTCACATGATCCAGGGCAACGATTTGTAGTGGACGTTGGCTCTTAATGGGATGTAGAGGGTCCTTTTGGGTAGCGTCGGCCTGCCTTTTCCTTGTGCATGGAACACAGTCACGGCACCATCTTTCCACATCTTCTCGCATGCCCACCCAGAAATACCGTGTGCGTAGGATGGCTTCAGTCTTTTGAGTGCCGAAGTGTCCGGATTTGTCATGGTAGGCTGTGAGCAGAAGAGTGGCTTGATCTTTGGAGACAACCACCTGAGTAACTGGTTGATGAGTACTCGGATCTATGCTGGTGCGCACTAGGATCCCCTCCTCCAGGTGAATGCGGTCCCTATGCCGTAGTAACTTGATCAATTCTGGGTCAGCTTTGTCCTGTTGGACCCGGGTCAACTGGCGTCGCTGGTGCAACAAAGCCACAAGTTCCCTCAGCACTGGACTCTTCCGTTGCTTCTCGTACCAGTCGACTGTGGGAGCATCCAGTAAGGTGCCTTCCACTCGTGGAGGTGCGGTGACGGATAGGGTGTCCGACGTGACCGTTCGTCCCTTTCGAGAGACTTTAAACACCGGGGTTTCGACATCCTCATTCACATCTCTATCTTCCTCCGCAACATCTACAGTGGGTAATCGGGAAAGGGCGTCGGCGTTCCCGTTGGACTTCCCACTTCGGTAGGATACGGTGTACCTGAAATTTGCTAGTCGGGATACCCATCTTTGTTCCAGAGCTCCGAGCTTAGCAGTAGACAGATGTGCCAGCGGGTTATTATTGGTCATGATGACGAACGGCGTGGCGGCCAGATAATGTTTAAATTTCTCGGTGACGGCCCAGATGAGGGCGAGCAACTCCAGCTTAAAGGCGCTGTAATTCTCACAGTTCCGCTCAGTCTTGCGGAGGCCCCGGCTGGCGTATGCGATGACTCTTTCACGCCCGTCCTGCACCTGGGACAGTACAGCTCCTAGCCCCCGGTGACTGGCATCTGTGTACACTTGAAATGGTTGTTCATAATCGGGGTAGGCCAATAATGGGGCTTCGATTAAGGACGTCTTCAACTGGTGAAAGGCCCGCTGCTGTTCTTCTCCCCAACATACCAAGGACGACCCTGTTCGCTCATGACCCGATTGGCCTCGGAGTAATTCATGAAACGGGGCCTCCACTGCAGCAAATTGTTCAATGAAGCGCCTACAGTAGCCTACGAATCCCAAATAACTTCGGACATCTCTGACGGTCTTGGGGACTGGCCAGTACTGAACAACTCTGATCTTCTCCGGATCAGGCATCACGCCCTCGGCGCTGATGACATGTCCAAGATACTGGACTTTGGGCTTGAGCAGGTGACATTTGCTCAGTTTAAGCTTCAGGCCGCAGTTGGTCAATTGCTGGAACACTTCTTCCAAATGTCGCAGATGGTCCTCGTAGTTTCGTGAGAAGATTATCACATCGTCGAGGTACAACAGGACCATCTCGAAGTTGCGGTGTCCGAGACAGTGCTCCATGACGCGCTGGAAGGTGGCCGGAGCATTGCAGAGCCCGAATGGCATCCTCATGAATTCAAATAAGCCCATTGGCATAGTGAAGGCCGTCTTCTCGATGTCTTCAGGGGCCATTTGGACCTGCCAGTAGCCGCTGGTGAGGTCCAGTGTGGAGAAATACGCTGACGTCTTTAAGGCCATCAGAGACTCTTCGATTCGGGGAAGCGGATAAGCGTCCTTGTGAGTTGCAGCATTGAGCCTGCGATAATCTATGCAGAAGCGCAGACTACCTTCTTTCTTCTTCACTATCACCAGTGGAACGGCCCATGGGCTGTGGCTTTCACGGATGACCCCAGCCTCTTTCATCTCCGCAATCATGTTCCTCACTGGCTGGTACATGGCTGGAGGGAGGGGTCGGTGTCGTTCCTTGATAGGAGGGGTTGTCCCCGTGGGAATGTGATGATACACTTCATCCGCTTGCCCAAAATCAGAAGGGTGTTGGCTGAATGCAGCAGCGTTGCGTCGCACAATCTGTAATACTCCATCTCTTTTATCAGTGGGGGTGTCAACATCGCCGATCTGGATCCCGGCCCACCATGGGGGTTCTTCCTCAGCTGCCGACGTTTCTCCGTCTGTCGCTCCTGATTGAGCCGCGGTTACACCCTGTCCCACGATGTCTTGGAAGTCGATCCAACTGACCTTCGCTACTGGACAGTACTTGAAGAGTCTGATGGCATATGAGTGTGGGTTCAGAAGACGGACTGCTACCCTCCGTGTACCACTTTGGCTAGTGTCCTCGCTACAGCGAACGGCTGTTGTCCATCCCAGTCACAGGGTTCCACCAGAGCCTCGTAGTCTCTTCCCCCCGGACCAATTCTCGATTTGCACCACACCACTTGCTCAGAGTTCGGTCTCAGCAGAACAGGTTGGTGGTCGGTGATTCGGGCTTTTCCAATCTCACCCTGACCGTTAACAAATTTCCTTTGGCCCTCTAGCACTTTGACGGTCTGTTCCAGGGCCTTTCGTTCCTTATGGGCCGCGGTCTTCATCTCGTGTCGCAGGGCTTCTACTAGTTCCTCGGGACAGTTTCGCAGAATGTTCATGCCCAGGATCACGGGTGGCAAGTGCGCGTTGGGCGCGGTGGTGATGAGGTATCCTTGGCGGGTCAAGGCGGCATTTCCTACTTTCACGTCAGCTTCCCAGTAGCCTTGGAAGGCGATGGGTTGTCCATTGCTGGCTAGCAGGTGGAGCCATTTAGCGGGTGGGGACACAATGGTGGCTTTGTCCCAGTGTTGAAGGAACTCCGTGAGTCAGATTGTAGAGACTTGTGAGCCCGTATCCAAGAGAGCCGGTATCTCGATCCCATTGATGCGGATGTTCAGGTGGGGGCACTCTCCTACATACTGGGGCCACCAATCCCGTGACGGCGGACCTGTCAGTGGTTCTCCTCCCGAGGGTCGGTCCCTCGTCTCAGAGTCCCCCCGTTTAAAGGGTCAAGCGGGCAGTTCCGTTCGATGTGTCCGCTCTGGTGACATCACCTACAAATCGGTCGACCCTGTGGATCAAACCGATCGGTAGGCCGTCGGCCTGACTCTCTCGTGACCTCCCATCGAGGGTGGTTTCTTCCACCGCATTCTTGATGCCATTCTCTGCGTCGGCTTCCACTTGGTTTTTTGCCGAGTTCTTCTAGCCTTTGGCTCATCCGGGACAGGCTGAGCGTCACTTCCAACATCTGTCGATTCAGGGCTTCGATAGGGTCTGGCCCTGGTGGGGCCTGTGCCTGCTGAAGGACTGCCCCCGCTCGGGTGGTGGCATCTACATTCTTGTATGGAGGGATGCTCTGGAGGCTTTCTTCGTCCACTTTCCTTGGAGCCTCGTCGTCTTCAGTCCCGTCGCCCTGATTCAATCCTAATATCTGCAGAACATCTTCTTTAAATGCAGAGAAAGAACTGTCTGGCTTTTGGCGTCTCCACATTCGTAATTGTGACCGAATTGCTTCGCCTTGCGCTCCCTCAATAAATAAATTAATTAGGGTGTCATCGGTCAGTTCGACATCCAGTGGATCCAGTGTTCGTACAGCCCTCAAGGCTTCCTGTTGGCCTAGTGCAAATTCCCGTAAAGATTCACCTGGTCGTTGCTTTCTCGCGTACAGATGGCTCTTTAGTTCTGCTACCGTTTTGCATTCAAATATGCTCCTTAATTTCTGAAGTATACAATCTGCACTCTTCTTCTCCGTATCCTCCCATGCTTCTACTTCCCTCAGTGCTGGGCCGGTTAATTGTCCCTTCAGGATCTCTACTTTTTGTTCTTCCGTGAGCGTATATAGGCGAAACATGGAGAGCATTTTGTCTTTGAATGCCTTGAAAGTACTTGAGCCAGGGACTTGTTTTCCTGCGTATGTCGGCAACCATGGGGCCCCAAAGTAATATGGCATGGTGATAGGTGATGCCGTTGTCCCTGTCAGGTTTCCGGGTGCCGCTGGTGGTTGTCACTGTGCCGAGGACGACTCCGGAATGTCTGGGTTCAACATCTTGAAATGATCCTGTTCGCGGACGCCAAGTGTAATATCCCTATAAAGTGGGTTCGTACCTGAAGCTCGGTCGTCTTCGTGGTCGGCAGTATCCACTTTTCAACGATGTTGAGGCCAGCGACTATTCTTCCTGTCACCTGTGAGGCTGGGGCAGAAGGACCAGGAGAACCCCGGAAGGGCAACCCAAACACAATACGCTCAGAGACCACTACACACAGAGACGTGACAACCATTTATTGGACTAAAAATATTAGTCACCGTTGTAACTCAATTCTCATTAAACACATTTGCATAGGTTGAACATTACTACAATAACCTGAGTCTTTCCCTGTCTATAACAGTGTTCACAGTTTAAACATCTCCAAGGTATAACTATGACTGAATCAAACAATCAAATATATAACATGCACTACCAATCATTTGGAAGGTAACGTTATCTTAGGTTAAAGAATGTCCTGACAGTAATTCTGATGCACCTCTTAAACTGTCCATAGGATGGCGTTATACGCCGGGCACTAATGTTCAGTTCCTGCGCCCCAGTGGGCATTTGCGGCCAACGTCCCTCTAACAGACTACTTGCACTCTAACAGAGGACTCCTGGGAAGACGTCAGTGGACGCAAGGTAAGTATTCGTAGGGATGTGTGCAAAACTGACTGTTCGTGATATAACACGGTAGCAGCGGCTAACGGTACTAGCCGTATTTGTATCCATGGAAAAGTAAGTCAGAGGAAACGAATCGACTCTGGATAAGGTATCACTTCAGACATACGGTGACCGTGTAAGCTTGTGAGATTATGAACAATCTGTCTGGTGAGAGGAGGACATGGGGATCAGGTTCATACGTGATGCCACTGTATGCTGGAGGCAAATGGGGCTTTAACCCTGAGTGACCAAGCTTATGGTGGGGGTGTTTTGGGGGTAAGGATGTCCCCCCTTCTCCTTCGGAAGACCCTATCAGTGACAGTCCCACTAAGTATCCGTCAACTGGGGTAGGGGTATGTTGTCTCCTATCAACTGCTAGCTGAGGTGGAGATTTATGAATGTACCTGCATAGCTTGTGACCTGGTGCGGGCTGATTGCGCTCTCCCCGCTCACTGCAGTGTGGTAATGATGCTTCCCCCTCTCTGCGGCGGTTCAGGCACCGGGGACAGCTGCCGGGAGACTCCTCTGTCCGTAAGCACGGCTGTGATGGGCGGCTGTGCACTGCCGCCGGCCGCGTCTCTGCTCCTTCCCTCACACGGCAGCTCTCTTCTCCTGCACTCGCCGTGGCTCTCCTCTCAGCGGCTCTGCACAGCAGGTGACTTGGGGCTCTCCCAAGGCTTCCTCTCACGCCGCGCTCTGCCACACTTCTCGGCGGCGGCTGGCAGTCCTCCTCTCCCTCGCAGCCATGCGACAGGACCGTCCGCTCTCTCCGACGCCATTCTCTCTTCTTTTCTTCTGTCCCCTCTTCTTCTTTCTTGGTGCCTCTCCTTGTCAAATCCCTGGCGCTACAGATTCCAGCGCTTGGGAATGGACGGCTTGGCTCCCCTGGGTCCCAGTACCCTCCGTCTTCTCCGTGGCTGTTGCTAGGCAACCAGAGAAGGAACTTTTAACGCTGTCAGCGCCTGTCCCGCTGACAAGTCTCCTCTGGCAGCGCTGGCTGCAGTTAGGGCCATGATGGGGGTAGTAGTGGCATCCCAAACGTGGGTACCACACTGCCATTTAATTCCATTGATTTGAACGTATAATTTCAGTGATTTTGCCATTTAATTCCAGTGATTTGGACATATAATTCCAGTGATTTGGACGTATAATTCCAGTGGGAATTGTTTGAGTCACTTGGCTTAGTCATATAGCTACCTCATTGCACCTCTTCAACATCTTTGCATGAGGTGCTGTTTGGGGCCTAATTTTTGAAAAGTGCCATCCTGTCTGACACTGCCGTATGAGTCCAGGGGTACTGCTGTATTAGTCCTGGGGTACTGTCGTATAAGTCCACCAATTGCAGAATTTATTAAAAATGACAGGGGCGTGCTGGAGATGCTGTCAGTGGACAAACAATTGCGGCGCACTCTCAACATTCAGCCACTGTGTGACACTACTAATGTTATGATTCCAGCACTCTGGTCTGAGGAGATCTTATTGCAAGGACCGGAGCACTGGAACGTAATGCTGGGAAAGGGGAATGGAAAGGGAATAGCCCCTGGCGCCCTATCTCCGTTGTCTCACCCGTGCTGTCAGTACACTCTTGCGAGACTATGGTTGCTTGAGCCCATGGCAGCCGTGTTTGAAGGGTGGATTACGTCTGCCCAACTTCGATGCCCCCTCAGGTCTTAATGAGAGACAAAGAGTGTACCGAGACAGGGTGATAACAAGGGGCCCTCTTACTGAAACAACCAAAGCCAGGGGCTACTAACTAGCCTAAAACTAAATATATGTGCAGCTTGCCGCCAAAGGAAAAGAACAACAAAGGAAATGCTGACCACACGCCCACACAATACTTTTGTGTACCGGCGGTGACAGCATAAGCAGAACCCTCTGCAAAACACCAGTGACAGAAATAATAATGGAATACAGCGGCCTAGGCCGACGGACGCGGCAGAGCCGCTACTCACGGAACCGGTACGAATACTGGCAAACGGACAGGAACTCCCAATGCTGCTGACACAGACTCTCAGAACTGGAGGACAGGCAGAATCCCAAACGACAGACCGGTGGACACCAAGAAGCCAGAAACTTGACCAGGCACAGGCAAAGGCACTGGACCTCAGGACAGGAACGCCTCACGGCAGGACATGGGATCAGACATAGGAATCGACACAGGGACTGACACAGGAATCGACACAGGAATCGACACAGGAAGCTCAGGAACTAGCAGGAACCAAGCTCAGAACTCAAGCAGACTGGATACCCAGAAATATCACCAGCATCTGTGAATTGCAGTCAGCCAGCATATAACAGAGAGGCCTAATTAATAATCTCATGCAGCTGCCCTGTTGCATGACTCCAAACTGACAAGATGCAATTAGCAGCCAGGTGAGGCTGAACACATGGGAACAAGCTGCAATTACACAGACTCACCAGCGGCAGCAGACAAGAGTATTCTAAAACAGAGCAACAGGAAATCCTGGCATGCAAGACAACTTTATAAACATAAAATAGGAATGAACCACTACCTGTGGTTCATAACAGTATCCCCTCCTTAAGGGTGAGCTCCGAGCACCCCATGACACCCACGGGGAACATGAACAGAAGTATAGCATAAAATACATAACCAAAATGCAAAAATGGAAATGAGCCACAGCCGTGGCTCATAACATTACCCCCCCCCTTGAGGAGGGGTCAAAGGACCCCAAAATACAGACTATCCAAAACAAGGGATACACAAAAAAAAAACACCTGACACACTGGTCTAACAGACACGAAAACAGAAACAAGCTGCAACCACAGCTTGTAACAGTGCCCTCCCCCTGACGGTGGCCACTGGACACAAGATAAGGAAAAAAAAAATCTTTTTTTTTTATATCAAGGCAAGAGTCAAAAATTATTTCTTTTTCTTCTTCTTTTTACAAAGCTCTTTAGGTCTGACCAAGGTAATTCCCCAAACATTGTCTGAACTAATGGTACCACCCAGCAATGCTGCGTTCAAATCAGAGACAGGTTTCTTACCCTTGGGAGCTGAACTTTCTGGCAAAGTACTATTATTAGAAGCAGAAGAAGAAGTCAGAAAAGCACATCCTGCAGTCAAAACAACGGGCTGGGACTCTTGTGCTGAGTTTACAGTATTTGGTGGACTCTCAGCAGACAAGACGGGTGACTTAGAGGAACCTGAACCAATTTCTTTGGAACCATATCTTTTAATAATTGCATTACTGAATGCTGGGGGATCCTGAAGAATGGGATCATCAGCTTTCATTAGGCTGGTCGCCCACTCAAAAGGCTCTCCTCTAAAAGAATAAATCAGATAAAGCACAAGGTTCTCTGAAGTGATGCCCAGAAATGGTCTAGACAACATAATAATGTAATAGTGGTTGTAAAGCGCCAGAAAATGGGCTAAGTCCCCATCAAAGATTATGGATGTTGAGATATCAGAGTCAGGATCTGTTTCCTTCCCATCTGACTGACTGGAGTGCTTTGCTAGGACCTGGTCACTTTTGACCTTACTCAAGGCTGAGACTCTCTGAACCACACCCGGGGCAATGACTTTCTGAACCCCACCCGGGGCAGTGACTTTCTGAACCCCACCTGGGGCAGTGACTTTCTGAACCCCACCCGGGGCAGTGACTTTCTGAACCCCGCTGGGGCAGTGGCCTCCGGGAACCCCGCTGGGGCAGTGGCCTCCGGGAACCCCGCTGGGGCAGTGGCCTCCGATTCTTTTACTGGGACCGAGCATTCGGCCTCCCCCACTGGGACCGAGCCATCGGCCTCCCTCTCTGAGTCGATAATTATCGAAACTTCTCCCGGGACTATGACTTCCGGAACTTTTGCTGAAGCTATAACCTTCAGCACCTCCACTAATGCTACACCTCTTAAGTTCTTTCCTGGGGAAGCGACCTCTAGACCCTTCTTAGAGGTTGCGTCTCTCGAGACCCCACTTGGGGATATTACTTCAAAGATCCCTTCTGGGGTTTTGCTTCTCGAGTTCCCTTCTAGAACTATGGTTTCAGATACCCTTTCTGGGGTTGCGCTCTTCAAGTCCCTACCTGGAGTAACAGCTTCTGAGACCCCTTCTGGTATGGAAACCTGAGCTAAAATATTTGATGTCCCTCTATAAGCTAGAGCATCGGGTACCGCACCAGCACTCTGGGTATCGGGTACCGCTCCAGCACTCTGGGCATCGGGTACCGCTCCAGCACTCTGGGCATCGGGTACCGCACCAAAATCCTGAGCATCGGGCACCTCTCCAGGACCCTGGGCAACGGGCACCACTCCAGGAAATTGGGCAATGGGCACCACTCCAGGAACCTGGGCAACGGGCACCACTCCAGGAACCTGGGCAACGGGCACCACTCCAGGAACCTGGGCAACGGGCACCACTCCAGGAACCTGGGCAACGGGCACCACTCCAGGAACCTGGGCAACGGGCACCACTCCAGAAACCTGGTCATCGGGCACCACTCCAGGACCCTGGGCATCGGGCACCACTCCAGGACCCTGGGCATCGGGCACCACTCCAGGAACCTGGGCATCGGGCACCACTCCAGGAACCTGGGCATCGGGCACCACTCCAGGGGCTTGCAACTCTGCTTCAACAGGAACCTCAAGAGAGGAGAGAAACATTCTCTTTTGATTCCTGAATCTATAATGGGGCTCCCTTGCCCAAGGACCCCAATTATAGGACAGAGAGCTTTTTAGTGTGGGTTGTGTGACAAGTACCTCTGCCACAGTAGAGACAGGAGTAGGTCTTGTATCCTGACTCAACTTGGCCAGAGGGCAAGACTCGTCACCACACTTTGGCTTGCGCAACTCACAGGTCTGCAGATAGTGGCCTAAACCCCCACAATATAGGCATAAGTTTAAGTTTCTGCGACGCAGACGCTCCTCTTCTGAGAGCCTGGGCCGCAGAAAACTTTTAAACCTTTTCTCTTCAATTAAACCAGAGGATTCTCTTGTCACCATATTGTGAACAAGAGTCTCTTTAGAGATAGATGTACTCTCAACGACTTCTGGCAAGATGAGCAAGATTTTAGTCAGAAGGTTTTGCAGTTGCTTTAGGGATTGCTGCAAAACTTCTAGTCGCTCTGGTCTCAAAGCACTGAAAACAGAGTTCAGGGCTGCGAGAGATGCCTGCAGGGCTTGCATAGTAGACATAGGAGGATTTAAAACTAGACAAGACAAGGAAAGACTAGACAAGGCAGGACTAGACAAGGCAGGACTAGACAAGGCAGGACTAGACAAGGCAGGACTAGACAAGGCAGGACTTAATTTTTGCTAAACAAAACAAGACTTTTTTTTTTTTTTTAAACACCGGACTGGATTCTAAACACCGGACTGGATTCTAACACCGGACTGGATTCTAACACCGGACTGGATTCTAACACCGGAATTCTAGACAGGACTGGATTCTAGACTAGACACTGGACTGGGCCAAAAAAGAAAAAAAGTTTTATTTCTTTTTTGTGGTATGGCTGGTGATAATGTTATGATTCCAGCACTCTGGTCTGAGGAGATCTTATTGCAAGGACCGGAGCACTGGAACGTAATGCTGGGAAAGGGGAATGGAAAGGGAATAGCCCCTGGTGCCCTATCTCCGTTGTCTCACCCGTGCTGTCAGTACACTCTTGCGAGACTATGGTTGCTTGAGCCCATGGCAGCCGCGTTTGAAGGGCGGATTACGTCTGCCCAACTTCGATGCCCCCTCAGGTCTTAATGAGAGACAAAGAGTGTACCGAGACAGGGTGATAACAAGGGGCCCTCTTACTGAAACAACCAAAGCCAGGGGCTACTAACTAGCCTAAAACTAAATATATGTGCAGCTTGCCACCAAAGGAAAAGAACAACAAAGGAAATGCTGACCACACGCCCACACAATACTTTTGTGTACCGGCGGTGACAGCATAAGCAGAACCCTCTGCAAAACACCAGTGACAGAAATAATAATGGAATACAGCGGCCTAGGCCGACGGACGCGGCAGAGCCGCTACTCACGGAACCGGTACGAATACTGGCAAACGGACAGGAACTCCCAATGCTGCTGACACAGACTCTCAGAACTGGAGGACAGGCAGTATCCCAAACGACAGACCTGTGGACACCAAGAGGCCAGAAACTTGACCAGGCACAGGCAAAGGCACTGGACCTCAGGACAGGAACGCCTCACGGCAGGACACGGGATCAGACATAGGAATCGACACAGGGACTGACACAGGAATCGACACAGGAATCGACACAGGAAGCTCAGGAACTAGCAGGAACCAAGCTAAGAACTCAAGCAGACTGGATACCCAGAAATATCACCAGCATCTGTGAATTGCAGTCAGCCAGCATATAACAGAGAGGCCTAATTAATAATCTCATGCAGCTGCCCTGTTGCATGACTCCAAACTGACAAGATGCAATTAGCAGCCAGGTGAGGCTGAACACATGGGAACAAGCTGCAATTACACAGACTCACCAGCGGCAGCAGACAAGAGTATTCTAAAACAGAGCAACAGGAAATCCTGGCATGCAAGACAACTTTATAAACATAAAATAGGAATGAACCACTACCTGTGGTTCATAACAGTTTCCCCTCCTTAAGGGTGAGCTCCGAGCACCCCATGACACCCACGGGGAACATGAACAGAAGTATAACATAAAATACATAACCAAAATGCAAAAATGGAAATGAGCCACAGCCGTGGCTCATAACAACTAGATGGGCCAGGTTGTTGTGTCGCTTAGTTTAGCCATACAGCAACCTCGGTGCACCTTTTTTTCTTCTTTGCATTAGGTGCTGTTTGGGGACTAGTTTTTGAATAGTGCCATCTTGTCTGCAACTGCAGTGCCACTCCTAGATGTGCCAGGTGTTTGTGCCGCACACTTGTGTCGCTTAGCTTGGTCATACAGCCACCTCGTCATACAGCCTAAAAACAATATTGTGAGGTGTGAGGTGTTCAGAATAGACTGGAAATGAGTGGAAATTAATGTTATTGAGGTTAATAATACAGTAGGAGCAAAATTACCCCCAAATTCTGTGATTTTAGCTGTTTTTATGTTTTTTTTAAATCATCCAGATCAAAAATCAAAACACGAAATGATGGTATTGGCAAAACCAAGCCAAAACCAAAACATGAAAGTGGAATTAGAACCGAAAACCAAAACACAAAACACGAAAAGTGCCAGCCGCACATCTCTCGAAAAAATACCGCAGTGTGCCCTATGATAATCTTGCCTGAGCTGGTGAGCTCACAGGGCAGCACTGCGAAAAGCACCGTTTTGCCCAGCTTTCTCTGCCCCTGGCAGAGAAAGCTGAGCGGGGACCCGGCAGAGTGATCAGCTATGTGTGTCCGATGGACACACAAGCTGATCAATGTGTAAAAATAAAAAAATAACCCCCCCCCCCAAAAAAAAACCCCATACTCACCTGTCCAGGGAGCTGGTGTCCTCTGCTCCGGTGAGCGCTGCCGGGCGCCGGGTCCCACATGTGCTGCAAAGTACCCCGTTGCAGTAAAGTGATGCTGCAAAGCGGCAGCGCACTTTTCAGCACCGGGGGTCACCGCAGTGCACAGGATCCGGTGCCGGGCAGCCCATCAGGATCAGCGCGAACCAGCTCCCCGGACTGGTGAGTATATTGATCTTTTGGGGGGTCCGTGGCGCGCGGGGGTAGCCGCAATGGGGGTTTTGACCGGGCGGCGGCGGTAGCGGCGATGTCGGCGGGGGCGGCGCATACGCTGCAGGACATCAGTGTATTTTTTTCAAAAAATACCACGATGCTGCTGCGGAGTATCATCTCAGGGACAGAGCTTGACCTCAAACTCTGTCCCTGCACGCGATAATTGATACATCCCTGCGATGTATAGGTCACCTGACACTCCATGTCCCCCTCAGTGAGGCAGATCTGATAGCTGCCTTCCCTTGTTCTTTTTTGCAGTATTTATTGGCCAGAGTGTGGCCCTGCCCTCAGCTCCAAGCAGTTTCTGACAATTATAGAGGGGAGGTTGAACTCGTAGCTGCCTCACCTCTGGTTTCTCCCTGATAATCCCTGTATTTATTATTATTATTATTATTATTATTATTATTATTATTATTAACAGTTTCTTATATAGCGCAGCAAATTTCGTTGCGCTTTACAATTTCAAACAACAATAACAAACTGGGTGATAACAAACAGTCATAGAGGTAGGAAGGCCCTGCTCGCAAGCTTACAATCTATAGGGACTGTATTTCTAGCGGACAATTGCAAATTTGGTGAATTTTGACTATAAGAATGATTAGAATAATACAAAGATGATATACAGTTATAAATATCTTCTTTGTATTATTCGAATCATTTTTATAGTCAAAACTCTGGGGTATACTGCAATATGACAGGTGAGACTCTGCCTTCCTCACCTACACGGACTGCATGTCGCTGCTGTCGTCCTGCAAGACACACCTAAGAACCGTGTGACCATTGACAGCCCTGCTATCTACTGATCTGCTATTGTTTACTGTAAAAAGTGTGAAAACTGGCCCCCATGAAAGAATTCACTTACAAGCTTTGCAAAGGAAATGCTAAACAGAGGTGTTTCCACTGTTTCACCTGAGAGACTTGACTCATGCGTTAAAATGATTGTTTGGGTTTTTTTCATCCACAATAATGCTTCCTCCATGTGGCAATGCTTCCTAATCACTTCTTCAATTATGTTCTGTGTGGCAGCCCTTATTGCTGTGTTAATCCTTCTATTTACCTATCCTCTTATTATAGTCTGTTGTTTATATAAAATAAATTCAATCTGTCCATATACTGTACTAGTTTTCTCAAAATATTTTACAGTGCTTAATAAATATATAAATGACATACAATTACAATGTAAGCTCTCACGAGCAGGGCCCTCTTCCATCATGTGCTTTCTCTTACGTCCTAGAGGATGCTGGGGACTCCGTAAGGACCATGGGGATAGACGGGCTCCGCAGGAGACATGGGCACTTTAAGAAAGACTTTAGGTATGGGTGTGCACTGGCTCCTCCCTCTATGCCCCTCCTCCAGACCTCAGTTTGATACTGTGCCCAGCGGAGCTGGGTGCTTTTCAGTGAGCTCTCCTGAGTTTCCTGTCAGAAAGTATTTTAGTTAGGTTTTTTATTTTCAGGGAGCCTGCTGGCAACAGACTCCCTGCATCGAGGGACTGAGGAGAGAGAAACAGACCTACTTCTGTGAGTTTCAAGGCTCTTTTTCTTAGGCTACTGGACACCATTAGCTCCAGAGGGATTGGTACGCAGGTCTCACCCTCGCCGTCCGTCCTAGAGCCGCGCCGCCGTCCTCCTCGCAGAGCCGGAAGATAAGATAGAAGCCGGGTGAGTATGAGAAAAAAAGAAGACTTCAGAGGCGGCAGAAGACTTCTTGATCTTCACAGAGGTAACGCACAGCAGTAAAGCTGTGCGCCATTGCTCCCATACACCTCACACACGACAGTCACTGAAAGGGTGCAGGGCGCAGGGGGGGCGCCCTGGGCAGCATATAAACCTCTCCTTTGGCAAAAATACATATATACATGTACAGCTGGGCACTGTACATGTATATAAAGAGCCCCCGCCAGTTTTTTAAAGATTTTTGAGCGGGACAGAAGCCCGCTGCCGAGGGGGCGGGGCTTCTCCCTCAGCACTCACCAGCGCCATTTTCTCCACAGCACAGCGCTGAGGGGAAGCTCCCCGGACTCTTCCCTGCTTACTCACGGTGACAGAATGTTTTCAAGAGGGGGGGGGCACATAATTGGCGCATATACATATAAAAGGCGCTACTGGGTAAACATTTTGTGGTTCTTCCTGGGTCATATAGCGCTGGGGTGTGTGCTGGCATATTCTCTCTCTGTCTCTCCAAAGGGCCTGGTGGGGAAACTGTCTTCAGATAAGAGTTTCCCTGTGTGTGGTGTGTCGGTACGCGAGTGTCGACATGTCTGAGGTAGAAGGCTCGTCTAGGGAGGAGGGGGAGCATATGAATGTGAGGTCTCCGTCGGCAGCGCCGACACCTGACTGGATGGATATGTGGAATGTTTTAAGTGCTAATGTAAATTTATTGCACAAAAGATTAGACAAAGCTGAAGCTAGGGAACAGTCAGGGAGTCAACCCATGTCTGTCCCTATGTCGCCGGGTCCTTCTGGGTCTGAAAAGCGCCCACTATCCCAAATAGGAGACACAGATACCGACACGGATTCTGACTCCAGTGTCGACTATGATGATGCAAAGTTACAGACAAAAGTGTCTAAATGTATTCGTTATATGATTATTACAATAAAAGAGGTTTTGCGTATCACAGAGGAACCCCCTGTCCCTGACACGAGGGTACACATGTATAAGGGAAAGAAACCTAAGGTAACTTTTCCCTCCTCACATGAGTTGAATGAATTATGCAAGGTTCCCAAAAAGATTCTTATGGCGTATCCTTTCCCGCCAACGGACAGGATACGGTGGGAATCCTCCCTTAGGGTAGACGAAGCATTGACACGCTTATCAAAAAAGATAGCGCTGCCATCCCAAGATACGGCTACCCTCAAGGATCCTGCTGACCGCAAGCAGGAGGTTACCTTGAAGTCCATTTACACACATTCTGGTACGTTACTCAGATCGGCAATTGCGTCGGCCTGGGTTTGTAGCGCTGTAGCAGCATGGACAGATTCCTTATCAGCGGAAATTGAGACCCTAGATAAGGATACCATTTTATTGACCCTAGGGCATATAAAAGATGCTGTCTTATATATGAGAGATGCTCAAAGAGACATTAGTCTACTGGGTTCCAGAATAAACGCTATGTCTATTTCTGCTAGGCGAGTCTTATGGACCCGGCAGTGGACAGGTGATACCGACTCAAAGAGGCATATGGAGGTTTTGCCTTACAAGGGTGAGGAATTGTTTGGGGAAGGTCTCTCGGACCTCGTCTCCACAG